>NC_041393.1:655491462-655532659 GCF_002162155.2 Triticum dicoccoides
CTCTCCACTCGGTAGGATTTCAGATGCTTAGGCGAGCACTGGGCTGCAGCTAAGCCTCTGAGTGGGGAGGTCTGCTCTCCACTCGGTAGGATTTTCAAAAACTTAGGCAAGCACTGGGCTGCAGCTAAGCCCCCGAGTGGGAGGTTTGCTCTCCACTCGGTAGGATTTTCAAAAACTTAGGCGAGCACTGGGCTACAGCTAAGCCCCCGAGTGGGAGGTCTGCTCTCCACTCGGTAGGATTTTCAAAAACTTAGGCGAGCACTGGGCTGCAGCTAAGCCCCCGAGTGGGAGGTCTGTTCTCCACTCGGTAGGATTTGTATTGGTGGCGTAGCTTGGAAGGAGAGAGTAGCAGTCGACCTGCACCTCGTCCTCCTTGCGGAGCGCACGTTGTATGTGTGGCGTAGCTCGGAAGGAGAGGGTAGCAGTCGACCTGCACCTCGTCCTCCTTGCAGAGCGCATGTTGTATCTGTACTTAGGCGAGCGCAATGCTGCAGCTAAGCCTCCGAGTGGAAGGCTGGCTTACTACTCGGTAGGATTTTGTTTATCTTAGGCGAGTACTTGGACTGCAGCTAAGCCTCCGAGTGGAAGGCTGGCTTACCACTCGATAGGATTTTGTTTATCTTAGGCGAGTACTTGGACTGCAGCTAAGCCTCCGAGTGGAAGGCTGGCTTACCACTCGGTAGGATTTTGTTTACCTTAGGCGAGTACTTGTACTGCAGCTAAGCCTCCGAGTGGAAGGCTGGCTTACCACTCGATAGGATTTTGTTTATCTTAGGCGAGTACTTGTACTGCAGCTAAGCCTCCGAGTGGAAGGCTGGCTTACCACTCGGTAGGATTTTGTTTATCTTAGGCGAGTACTTGGACTGCAGCTAAGCCTCCGAGTGGAAGGCTGGCTTACCACTCGGTAGGATTTTGTTTATCTTAGGCGAAACGGATTTCGCAGCTAAGCCTTCGTGTGGGAGACTGGCTCACCACTCGGTTAGGATTTTTTACAGACTTAGGCGAATCGGATTCGTGGCCAAGCCACCCACTGGGGGATTGTTTTATGTGGACGAAAGTAATAACAATTACTGGGGAAATTATAAAGCTCTTGTCTTTGATAAATAAACTACAGAAGTACTTTTATTACAACTCACCCGAGTGAATACTTAAGTGTAAAAGGGGCGGAGAAGCTCCGCGTTCCAAGATCGGGGCTCGTCAATCTGATGCTCGACATTGTAAAGACGGTATGCTCCATTGTGGAGAACCTTGGTGACGATGAAGGGGCCTTCCCAAGAAGGAGCAAGCTTGTGTGGCTTCTGCTGATCCACTCGGAGAACTAAATCCCCTTGCTGGAAGGCTCGACTCTTCACGTTTTTGGCGTGGAAGCGACGCAAGTCTTGTTGATAAATGGTCGATCTGATCAGAGCCATCTCTCTTTCTTCCTCTAAAAGGTTGACTGCATCTTGCCGTGCTTGTTCCGCTTCAGCTTCGGTGTAGAGCTTGACCCGGGGAGCATTGTGGAGAAGATCACTCGGCAAGACTGCTTCAGCTCCGTAGACCAAGAAGAATGGAGTTCTTCCAGTCGACCGGTTGGGCGTGGTCCTTAACCCCCAAAGCACGGAGGGAAGTTCATCGACCCATGCACCAGCCTCATGCTTAAGATCATGCATCAAACGGGGTTTCAGCCCTTTGAGAATCAAACCGTTGGCTCGTTCTGCCTGTCCATTCGACTGTGGATGGGCGACTGAAGCATAGTCGACTCGTGTGCCTTGAGATGTGCAGAAAGCTCTGAATTCTTCGGAATCGAAGTTCGACCCGTTATCAGTGATGATGCTGTGCGGGACTCCATATCTGAATATCAGTTCTCTGATGAAGCTGACAGCAGTACCGGCATCGAGGTTCTTGATGGGTTTGGCCTCAATCCACTTGGTGAACTTGTCGACTGCTACCACCACATGGGTGAAACCGCTTCTGCCTATTCTCAAAGGGCCGACCATATCCAGCCCCCATACTGCAAAGGGCCAAACAAGTGGTATGGTCTTTAAAGCTGAGGCGGGCTTGTGTGACATATTGGAGTAAAATTGACATCCCTCACACTTGTCGACTATCTCCTTTGCCATTTCATTCGCTCTGGGCCAATAAAAACCAGCTCGGTATGCTTTAGCCACAATGGTCCGAGAAGACGCATGATGGCCACAGGTCCCCGAGTGGATGTCGTTGAGAATCATTCGACCTTCCTCCGGTGTTATGCATTTCTGGCTGACTCCAGTCGCACTTTCTCTGTATAATTGACCCCTCATGACGGTGAAGGCTTTGGATCGGCGGACGATCTCCCGAGCCTCTTCCTCATTCTCGGGAGTTCTTTTTTCAAAATATAGGCGATATAGGGCACTGTCCAATCGGGAGTGATGACCAAAACTTCCATGATCAAGTCGACCACAGCTGGGACCTCGACTTCAGTCGGATCTGTGGCGCTTTTGGGCTGCGGGACTTCTTCAGTGAAGGATCTTCTTGAACCGATGGTGTGTGAACATGCTCCAAAAACACACCACTCGGAATGGCTTCCCTCTTGGAACCTATCTTCGCCAAGTCATCGGCTGCTTGATTTTTCAGTCGAGGAACGTGATGGAGTTCTAACCCTTCGAATTTCTTTTCAAGATTCCTCACTTCATTGCAGTATCCAGTCATGGCTGGGCTTCTAACGTCCCACTCCTTCATCACTTGATTGACCACCAAATCTGAGTCGCCATAAACCATAAGGCGACGGACGCCGAGTGAAATGGCCATGCGTAACCCATAAAAAAGTGCTTCATATTCTGCTTCATTGTTGGAGAAATCAAAGTGGATCTGGAGCACATATCCGAGCTTATCTCCTCGGGGGGAAACCAAAACTACCCCAGCACCAGAACCATTTAACATCTTAGAGCCATCAAAGAACATGGTCCAATGCTCCGAGTGAACTTGAGTCGGCTGCTGCTGTTCGATCCACTCGGCAAGGAAATCTGCTATAGCCTGGGACTTAATGGCTTTCTTTGCCTCAAATTTGATATCAAGGGGAAGGAGTTCAATCGCCCATTTAGCCACTCGACCAGTTGCATCTCTGTTGTGCAGAATCTCTGACAATGGTGCGTCACTGACGACTGTAATGTCATGATCAGAGAAATAATGGGCAACCTTCTTCATGGTCATGTAGATCCCATATACGAGCTTCTGATAATGAGGATATCTTTGCTTCGATGGGGTCAAAACTTCAGAAAGATAATACATTGGGCGCTGAACTTTGAAGGTTTTACCTTCTTCTTCCTGCTCGACCGTAAGTACTGTACTGACGACTTGTCATGTGGCTGCAATGTAAAGCAACAAAGGCTCTTTGCTGATTGGAGCAGCAAGCACCGGCTGGGTGGAGAGCAGAGCTTTTAGCTCGGCAAACGATGCATCAGCTTCTGGAGTCCACTTGAACTTGTCTGCCTTCCTCATCAGTCGGTAAAGGGGCAACGCCTTTTCACCGAGGCGAGAGATGAATCGACTTAACGTGGCCAAGCATCCAGTAAGCTTCTGGACATCGTGCACACGCACAGGGCATTTCATTCGGAGTATGGTGCTAACTTTTTCTGGATTAGCATCGATTCCTCGCTCTGAAACGAGAAAATCGAGTAACTTTCTGCCAGGCTCTTCGAATGTGCACTTTGATGGATTGAAGTTGATATCATATCTCCTGAGATTGGCAAATGTTTCAGCTAGGTCAGTCAACAGGTCGGAACCCTTTCGTGACTTGACCACGATATCATCCATGTATGCTTCCACATTCCGACTGATTTGAGTGAGTAAACACTTTTGAATCATTCTCATGAACGTGGCTCCGGCATTCTTGAGACCGAATGGCATGGTGATATAGCAGAAGCACCCGAATGGAGTGGTGAAAGTTGTTTTGATTTCGTCAGGTCCATACAGACGGATCTGATGATAACCGGAATAGGCGTCTAAAAAAGACAGTCTCTCGCACCCCGCAGTCGAGTCGACAATTTGGTCGATGCGAGGGAGAGGAAAATGATATTTTGGGCAGCCCGATTGATATGTTTGAAATCAATGCACATGCGAAGTGAGTTGTCCTTCTTGGGAACCATGACGACATTGGCGAGCCACTCGGAGTAGTATATCTCTCGGATAAACTCTGCTGCAAGGAGTCGAGCCACCTCCTCGCCAATGGCTTTTTTCTTCTGAACGGCGGACCGTCGAAGATGTTCCTTAACAGGTTTCGCTTTTGAGTCGACTCTAAGGCGATGCTCAGCTAGTCCCCTGGGAACACCTGGCATGTTAGCTGGCTTCCATGCGAAGATGTCCCAGTTCTCATGGAGGAACTAGATGAGCGCTTCTTTCTATTTAGAGTCGAGTGTTGTGGAAATATGGGTCGGAGCTGCGTTGGGGTCAGTCGGGTGGATATGAACTGGCTTCGTCTCCCCTGACGATTGGAACGCTGACTCTGTGGCGGGTTTCTTGGCCCGCAGCAAATCACTCGAATCTGCATTTTTCTTATATTTCTCCAGCTCTACCACTGTTATCTGGGCATCGACGATCTTCGAGCCTTTCTGGAAACACTCTTCTGCCTTCTTCCGACTGCCAGTGATAGTGATCACGCCCTTGGGGCCAGGCATCTTTAATTTGAGGTACACATAACATGGTCGAGCCATGAAGCGGGCATAGGCTGGCCTTCCCAAAATAGCGTGGTAAGCGCTCTGGAAATCCACGACTTCAAACGTCAGCTTCTCTTTGCGGAAATGCTTCGAGTCGCCGAACACTACGTCCAGAGCTATTTGACCGAGTGACTCAGCCTTCTTCCCAGGAATGACTCCGTGAAAACTCATGTTGCTGGAGCTGAGCCTGGACATCGGAATGCCCATTCCCTTGAGCATCTCTGCATACAATATATTCAACCCACTGCCGCCATCCATCAAGACCTTCGTCAGTCAAGTGCCTTCGACGACGGGGTCGACCACCAGCACTTGCCTCCCAGGGGTGGCAATGTGAGTGGGGTGATCGGATTGGTCGAACGTAATGGGAGTTTGCGACCATTTCAGATAGCTTGGTATCGCCGGGGCGACCATATTGACCTCTCGGTTGATCACTTTCAGTCGACTTTTGCTCTCTACGTCAGCAAAAATCATCAGGGTGGAATTGACATGAGGGTACTCTCCATCACTGTCCTCTTTGTCCTCAGCCTTGTCCGACTCCTTCTCTTTGTCCTTGGGTTGTTTCCCTTGAAACTGCTGGATTAAGAGCCGGCACTGGCGAGTGGTATGTTTCGGGTAGATGAAGTTACCCTCCTCATCTTTCTTCGTGTGGATGTGACACGGTAGATCCATCACGTCATTACCTTCTTTATCCTTTACCTTCTTGGGGTTCCAAGATCCTTTGGGACTCCCTTTGAATTTGCCCTGACTCACGGCCAGAGCTTCTCCAGGAGCAGCTGGCTCGGCCTTCCGCTTATGTTTCCGACTGGAGTTTCCTTTTTCCGACTGACTCGTCTTATACTTGCCACTCCGAAGCCTGTCCTCTTCTTCACCGTTGGCGTATTTGGTGGCAATCTCCATCATTCGACCCAGGGTCATATCTTCGGTTCGACCAAACTTCAGGCTCAGCTCTCTGTTCTTGACACCATCCTTGAAGGCGCAGACCGCTTGATGGTCCGACACATTCTCCACAGTATGATGCAAGGTGATCCATCTCTGGATGTAATCTCTGAGTGTTTCACTCGACTTTTGTACGCAGACTTGCAGCTCTGTCAATCCAGCCGGTCGCTTGCAAGTTCCTTCAAACGTCCTGACGAACACTCGGGAAAGATCTTCCCAGGTGTAGATGTTGCTAGGAGCTAACTGATTCAACCACGCCCTGGCCGAACCCTCTAGCATGAGTGGAAAATGCTTCATGGCCACCTCACCATTACCACCACCAATCTGTACCTCCACTCGGTAGTCTTCAAGCCAAGTTTCAGGCTTGGATTCTCCGGTGAACTTACTTACCCCAGTCGCCAACCTGAAATTGGGGGGTATCACTGCGGCTCTGATGGCTCTGCTAAAGCATTCTGGACCTGAAACATGGGCTCGGCTGCTAGTGGGCACATCTCTGTCATGGCCACCTCTATGAGCTCTGTTCCGGTCGACCAAACCTTGCACGATGACGGATCTCGTGTCAAAGCCTGGTTCTCTGGGATCGATCGGAGCTCTCCGTCCAACACTGAGCTCGCGCCTGTCATCTTGCTGCCAATGAGCGTTAGACCCACTTCTTGGGGGAGGAGTGGGCACTCGACGCCTATCGTCACGGTCAAATCGGTCATCATAGTGGTCCCGCCGGCCTTCACGTCCCACGCGCCTCGAAGGTGACCTTGGGCTGTGAGCCGACTGAACAGTATTCGTAGCGATGGATCGACTGTGAATCTTGTTGTGCGACTGTGACACAACTGAATTCTGATCTCCTGCCGCCCGGAGCAAATCCCTGATCTGCATCAAGCCTCTTCCAGCCTCCGACTGGGAGGGCTGAATTGACCCTGCTATACGGGCTGCAGCTGCCAAATTCTGAATCGGGGTTCGATATACCTGAGTCGGTTGAGGAAAGAGCTGAGTCGTCTGGAGTCAGGTACTCGTTGACGAGCATGCTCGTCGAGTGCTCGCTGGAGGTTCTCCAGTCGAGTGCGTTCAGCCAAGTTGGCCAAACGCGCCTCTTCCAAGGCACGAGCCTCAGGAGTTTCTCCTGCGATGGAAGTATGCAGGGCATCCATGTTCCGGCAATGAAGATCTTCCTTTTGCTGAGAAGTGAGTGGCTCGGGCTGATATTCTTCGTGGGCCTGAGCGGGGTCGCCTCCGTCGTCCATCCCGTCAGCGTGGGGGAAACCGGGAGGGCTACGAGGCCCATTGACCATCAGGACCTCCGCCGCTGGATCACTGCTGTCGCACTCGGATGCAGTCTCCACGGAGCCAGTCGACAGATCGAACAGGCCGTAGAGAGATTCGTCGGGCTCAATTGCCGCGACTTGGGTGGTGGCCGATTGGCGAGCCACTGTGTGCCTCACCCATCGCTGAAGTCTCGACTGACCGGAGCGCTTGTGCTGGCGGGAGACAGGGAGGGAGGACGGCACAGGAGCCAACCGGTATGGGGTCGATGGCTGCCGCAGTAGGACGCCACGGACACACGCCCGAAAGTGCGTCGCCCCGCGGACGGGGAGCGCGTCGATGTCGAGTGGTGCCTCCTGGAGCCAAGCGGAGTCGTCGGCGATGAAGGCGAGCGCACCGAGACGGATCTCGCGGCCCTCGACCAGAGCCCCGCCAGAAACCATGATGAAGGCAATCGGACAAATTGCAACTTCTCCAAAAAGTCGCTAAGACACATGCCCCACGGCGGGCGCCAACTGTCGTGGTTCTGAGTCTGACAGTAGAATGGGGGGTAGGTATGGAGAGGCATGATCCTAGCTATGGAGTAGTTGTACACACGAGTGTTTAGCGAGTTCAGGCCCTTCTCGGAGGAAGTAACAGCCCTACGTCTCGGAGCCCGGAGGCGGTCGACTGGTTTCTGTGTATATGAGTTACAGGGGTGCGAACCCTTTACACTGAGGAGGGGGTGGCTTATATAGAGTCCGCCAGACCCCTCCGGCCCTCAGTTATGCAGGGTTTAAAGTACATTAAGATAGGGGGTTACTAGTAACGCCCTCGTAAAGTGCCATGAAGACTATTAAAGCTACTTAATGACAGACCGTTGCGTGCTGAGTGGCTTTAGGTCTCCTGGCCGTCGAGTGGTTGGCTTCATGGTCGAGTGGCTATCTTCATCGTCGAGTGAAGTCCCTCTTGGTCGACTGGAAGGTAGCTTCTTCTAAGGATGTCCTTGGGTAGGGTATCCTAGATGGGTCCATATGACCCTATCCTAGGTACATAACCTCATCACCAGGAAAGGTTGGTCCTTTTGGGGAGAAAAAACTGGGTTGGCTCACACCCGAGAGACAACTCACGAGAGCCTTTTTTTAACTGCTAATGATGTTTTTTTTGCAATGAGAATGCATGAGATGGGTGGGCCGAATCGAGCAACCGAGCAAGAGACGTCAGTCTGTACGCTAGTGCGCGTGTGGACCATCGTCCTGTGAGCTGGTAACGGAAGCTGATGTGACGTTCTAAGGGCATGGCCAACGGTTAGCTTCAGAGGTGATGCTCCGCAGGCCACCTAGGTTCGGATGCCATCGTGGCAATGAACTGACAGCCTCAAGGTGGCAGGTGCTGCCTGCAGAGGAGGCTGGTGCTTGGATGAAAAGCAGAGTAGGAAAAAGGAGAGAGAAAGAAAGAGAGAAAAGGGTGCAGCATGCAGGGACCTCTGAAGCAGTGCGTGCGTTGGGTGATAGTTAATATCAGCGATGGCCCCAGCTCTCCTAGCCGATGTGTATGTACGGGAGCAGCACCTTCCTGCTGCCTCCATTGTACATGCTCTAATCGCTGGTCTACACTGGTCAATTTGGGATTGGCCCCATCTGTAAGCCTGTAATTGAGTGCTTATGTGGCTAGGCTGCTGATGTGGATAGGCTGCATGTCAAAAGAAATAAAATAGTGGGGATGAACTATTTAGGTATTATAGATTATAGATACAGACATGCGCATCAGCCGACGGGCTTCTTGTATTTTTTGGGAAATAAACTCCAATCCTTATATCAAAGAGACGCTTATTGTACACCTAGACAAAATTCCTTACCAGTAGTCCAGTACAAGTATGAAAGGAAAACAAATAAGCGGGAAAAGGTGTCTCTGAAGTCTTGAGGCGACACGAGGCTTAGGCAAGGTCCGACGAGCAGCTGATTGTACTACCACAGCCACAGCCACTCTCTTCCTTGGCACGCGACGACAGGACACGGGTCCAGAGGTTGTTGCGTGAGCGCGAGCCCAGCCACGACGCCGAGGCCATCGTCCACGGGAAAATAGCACGGTCCATTCTCACTGGGAGGCTCAGAGGCGAGGGTCGTTTTCTTCTACGCGGCCGGTTTACGTCTATGTGGGCTCATCTCTTCCTTATCGGCGCTGTGGGAGCAGAGCCGCCCACGTCGCCCATCCCCTCCCCCCTGCCGAAATCCCCACGCAACTGCGCACCACCGGAGGACACAAAACCACCACCGCGAGGCAGAGCCGGGGGAGGAGGAGAAAAATCTGCGGCCGCCAGCTCCTCGTCGGCCAGTCAGTCCCCACCCCGCTACTTATACGCTCAGCTCGGCTCACCCCTCTCCCCTCACAGCCCCCCCTCTCCCTCTTCTTCCCCGGCCCCGATCCAACTCAGGTGCGTCACGCCTCTTGCCCCACCGACTGAGCTGAGCTCCCGTGATTTGATTTCTTCCAAATTTCCGCTTGCTTGAGCCCTGTGCGGTGGTACCCCGCGAGATTCCGTTGTTTTCCCTCCCGCCTGTGGTTCTGGGGCAAGCGTTGGTGTGGTACTAGTGTTCGTCTGGGTGTCTGCCTGGAGCGATTTCTGTGGGATGAGTCGGGCTGGGGAGGTGGATGGATGGTATGGTGCTGCTAATCTAGGTTCTGGTAGCTGCGAGGTTAGTGAGACCGTTTAGATTGCTCATCATCTCAGTTAGTAGCTAGTACAGTAATCTGAAGCACATACAAGCTGCTGGGAGCACTTTGAGGGGGTAGATTCATAGCTCTAGTTGCTTGTAATGGTTGGTTGCTGGCACCTGTGTTTCGTCTGGTTCCATTCTAGTAGTTCTTCATCAGGAGGAGCTCTTGTCTGCTGGACAAAACCTTCTTGCTGTGAAACATTTTACATGCCAAGGCTTGGTGGTAGCCACTGTCCAAAATGAAACAAATTGTTCAGACTTCAGACTTAGGGGGTGTGTTCTTCTGATTTACGATGCTGATAGGACTTCTGCTCGTACCATTGCTCGATTTCATCCAACTGAATCGATGATACAGAGCATCAAACGCTTAGGAAAAGTACTTGCCTGCGTGCAAAATTTGCTTTTGCAAGAATTAATTCCTTCTCTCTCTGATTGATGCGGACGACAGCAATTAATTATGTTCTGTCTCTGATTCATGCTGATGGCATCTCCTTTCATTTCATCTGCAGTAAGCAAACATGGCGCCATCCATGAGTCTTGCAGCGAAAGGGCTGCTCCCCTTCGGAGCACTCCCCTCGAGCGGCGTCGCGCAGAGGCCAGTGTCCGTGACCGCCTCCCTGGAGCACAAGCCGAACGATTCTAAGAGGAAGCTTCTGAAGCTTGCGCTCGGAGGAGTCGGCCTGCCCGCCTTGCTGACTGCCAACAAGGCTCTCGCCGATGACCAGGGTGTGTCTTCCTCCAGGATGTCCTACTCGAGGTTCCTTGAGTACCTCGACAAGGACAGGGTGAAGAAGGTCGACCTGTTTGAGAACGGGACCATTGCTATCGTGGAGGCCATTTCTCCCGAGCTCGGCAACCGTGTGCAGAGAGTCCGTGTGCAGCTTCCCGGCCTCAGCCAGGAGCTTCTCCAGAAGTTGAGGGAGAAGAACATTGACTTTGCTGCACACAACCAGCAGGAGGACTCCGGTAATCTCCTCTTCAACCTTATCGGGAACTTGGCCTTCCCGCTTATCCTTATCGGCGGTCTGTTCTTGCTGTCGAGAAGAGGAGGGTCTGGTGGCATGGGTGGACCTGGTGGGCCTGGCTTTCCTCTTGGTTTTGGCCAGTCCAAGGCCAAGTTCCAGATGGAGCCCAACACCGGTGTTACCTTCGATGATGTTGCTGGTGTTGACGAAGCAAAGCAAGACTTCATGGAAGTGGTTGAGTTCCTGAAGAAGCCAGAGAGGTTCACCGCCGTTGGTGCCCGCATTCCCAAGGGTGTGCTGCTTGTTGGTCCTCCTGGAACTGGTAAGACTTTGCTTGCCAAGGCGATCGCAGGAGAGGCTGGCGTGCCATTCTTCTCGATATCGGGTTCTGAGTTCGTGGAGATGTTTGTTGGTGTTGGTGCCTCCCGTGTTCGTGATCTCTTCAAGAAGGCCAAGGAGAATGCTCCTTGCATAGTGTTTGTTGATGAAATTGATGCTGTTGGGAGGCAAAGAGGAACAGGTATCGGTGGTGGGAACGATGAAAGGGAGCAGACTCTCAATCAGCTTCTGACTGAGATGGATGGTTTTGAGGGCAACACTGGCATCATTGTTGTTGCTGCCACCAACAGGGCTGACATCTTGGATTCCGCTTTGCTTAGACCTGGACGCTTTGACAGACAGGTTAGTTTCTATCCAGCTTTTTTTAAGGTTAATAACATCAATCTGGAATTTAATTTGCATGTCCCTATTTCCATGTTCTTATCATTGCAATTATTCCTGCAACAGGTTTTAGAAAAAAAAATCTTAGTGAGGTTCTCACGTGCTTGTAAACCTCAAGTCCAATTCTAGTTCAGAGCTTGAACTATCTTTGAATATCTTAAAACTTGGAACCTGTTAGAACCTATTTTTAAATATTCTGGATCTTGCTTAACATTTGGATATACCTCGTAACTTGTTTCACAGGTGAGTGTTGATGTTCCTGATGTACGTGGAAGGACAGAGATTCTCAAGGTGCACGGTAGCAACAAGAAGTTCGATGCTGATGTTTCCCTTGAGGTCATTGCAATGAGAACACCTGGGTTCAGTGGAGCAGACCTGGCGAATCTTCTGAATGAGGCAGCCATATTAGCAGGCCGACGTGGGAGGACAGGAATTTCCTCGAAGGAGATTGATGATTCAATCGACAGAATAGTGGCTGGTATGGAAGGAACTGTCATGACAGACGGGAAGAGCAAAAGCCTTGTTGCTTACCACGAAGTTGGGCATGCAGTTTGCGGGTAAGAGAGAATCTTCATCTCTTCGAATCCCGCATTGGATCTGATGGATTTCTCAGCATTTCTGTAGTGCATTTAGATACTGTTTTGTGCTAGCGAAGACTTCCGACCTCCTTTTGCATGCACCATTATGTGTGTTAAAATGCTTTTCTCTCTGAAGAGGATACTGTAGGCTTATGCTTTCAGGCGTTTCCCGTTCTTTTTTATTACTCGCATTACAAACTTCCCAACAACCTGGTTCATATCTGAAGATGTTACTTTTTGCAGAACTTTGACGCCTGGCCATGACCCCGTCCAGAAGGTTACCTTAGTTCCAAGGGGTCAAGCCCGTGGTCTCACCTGGTTCATTCCCATGGATGACCCAACGCTCATCTCTAGGCAGCAGCTCTTCGCCAGAATTGTCGGCGGCCTTGGCGGCAGAGCTGCTGAGGAGATCATATTCGGAGATTCTGAGGTGACCACTGGAGCTGCTGGTGACCTGCAGCAGATCACCGGCTTAGCCAAGCAGGTATGCTCCCATTTTGTCATAACAGCTTCTGCTAATCCATCAGATTTATGTAAACGTTTCATCGTGCTGATCGTAATTTTTCTGCTGCAGATGGTGGTGACGTTCGGCATGTCGGACATCGGCCCGTGGTCTCTAATGGACGCGGCGCAGAGCGGGGACGTGATCATGCGGATGATGGCTCGGAACTCCATGTCGGAGAAGCTGGCGCTGGACATCGACTCGGCGGTGAAGCAGCTGTCGGACCAGGCCTACCAGATCGCCCTGCAGCAGGTGAGGGACAACCGCGTGGCCATGGACAAGATCGTGGAGGTGCTCCTGGAGAAGGAGACGCTGAGCGGCGACGAGTTCCGGGCCATCCTGTCCGAGTTCACCGAGATCCCCGTCGAGAACCGGGTGCCCCCGACGCCCCAGGCGGCCGTCCCGGTCTAGGTTCGCCCGCATTTATAGGGTTCGAGAATTTGTTGTTGTTGTAAGATGTTCATATTTCTTGGGTGTACACTAATTCCTACTCGAGGCACGGCATGTAATGTAACTCACTCGCGGTTAATTATAAGATGTAATTACTTGGGAAGGATTTTTGCGCGAGAGCTCCTGGTTTCCCATTGGCAGGGAAACTCTGCTTTCTCCTGATGCAGAGGGGAAGAAAAAGAGCCTTGGATGGTCTTTGTCAGGTTTCGGCATTTCGAACCTGAACTTCTACATTCAACAGTTAGTTCATCGTATGATCTTTCGAACGAACTTTGGTTTTAGTTTGGTTTCGTTAGTAAATTTATGTATAAATTGGTTGATTAAACTATGGCAGTGTGTGGATATCAAACTCGGATGCCAAGTCTACTCACGTGTGATGTTTCGTGAAAAATAAAACCCAGGAAATGTATCCGTTGCGAAGAAAATATAGTCTGGCCTACTATCCATCCAAGCAGTTTTTTCCTACACATAGGAATTTTTTTGTATTTTTTGCCACGGATACATTTCCTAGTATATTTTCACGTAATTTCACAAAAGTAGATTGGACACTCAGGCTTGATATCTAAAATCCTTTTTTCTAATTTCCCTATTTTTTTTAACTTAATGTTCATATTGGGGGTTGGAGCACCCAGTTGCCCCAGATCCTCTTCCACAAGTTTGTGGCATCACAAGTTCTGGCTAGTGCATCACTTCTCTGATTTACATCTAGACTTTTTGTAGGACTGTTCACAATAGATATCTATCAGTCAGTTCACCATCTTGCCAAAGTGGTGGTCTCCAGTCAGTGTTCTAACAATGAGTCAGACGACCACATGACTAAACTTTTGACAAAGTTGCCATCAGTTCTCTAGAGAAGAAAAGGATACCTGAGCACTCAACGTGTCCTCTGCCATCGCATAGAACAATGCCATGACACATGGCGTTATTTGTCTCGTCCATTATTAGGTAAAACAAAGGAAACGGCCTAGGTTGACATTTTGGGCAGAAGAGTAGTTGTACCTACTTTCCCCAGATCAAATTTTTTTAGTACGGGTCCTTGCAAACACACCCATATGAATAATAAAATTACTAACAAATCCTTGGGAGGGTTGAAGTCTTCTTCTTCCCTTCATCCATCTCATCCATCATTGGCGCGCCGTGAGCATAGCTCGATGCCGCCTCGGCGGAGCAAACTTTTATAAAGCCAGGAACTTGTGTAGGCATGGCTGCGAAGTCGTCGATGTAAACCAGGAGACATCGGCATGCGTGACCTGCGAAGCAAATGACCGCCCCGGAAAAGAAAACGCCAATAAGGCCCTGTAAAAACTCCCAAGACCACGAGCGCCGACTGAATACAAATGGAGGATCCACTGGAAACCTAGACCGACCGTATCCCGGAAGACCCGTCTGAGACATGGCTCCGCACGCCCTCCGCCGGTGCTATGCACACCAACAAAACGGGGAAAGGGTGGGGATATCATTATTCCTACACTGGGATAGCACCGCCGCAAAAAACAAACACGAAGACTCCCTAAAGAAATATGGAAAATTTTACCCATGTCGCTGCATGATAGGTCCGGGTATGATGTTGAGCTCACTACTGTACAGGGCGGCGCGCCGAGACCCTCTTCTCCGGTGATCTAGCTAGGCCGGACCGCCGTTGAAGATCGCCACGCTAGATCCCTCTGCCTGCCATCGTCGAGGACGATATGACGCAAATCACTCAAATACGTGTCTCCTTCGCCATCTCGCAATCGCCCCCAGGCCTCCACAATGGGCTACCCCTGAACAGGATCTCCTCACCATCGTCGTCCCGTTGATTTTGCCCTATGACATACCCAGGCGGCGACGAGAGGAAGAGAGGATGGGTGGCAGCTAGGGTTTCATAGTCACCACACAGCTGCCTCTCTCACGAGTGGAAGACGTTTCGTAACTTGAGTATGAAAAACTCCCATGAGATCAAATTAGCAAGCCACTCCACCCAACGATGAATCAAATTATAAACTTTAGAGCTATCACACAATCAAATGTGAATGACATTTTTGCACTTCTTGTTTTATTTTGCGGTTACTTCTTCAATTTAGAGAATAAAAAGGGAGTAGTAAAGAATTCTTTTATCCAATTTGGAAAGATACCATTCAAATGATAAAATGTGGACGGAAGTAAGAAATGGCCCATGGGAAGGATTCCTCTTTGCTTTTTCTCTTTTCAAAAAGGACTCAAATCTATTATTGATGTTCATCAGAAGTACTAATGTAACCAATATTCCAGTGATTAGTTTAACGGGTGTTCCATTTTGCGGTTCATAATTTGGATCAGTTCATCTCTATAGTAATGGGGATAACTAGACAGTAAACATAAAAAGGCTGGAGCGTAGCAGGTCCTCATTGCCTGTCGGCCTCTTACATGAACACACCAAATTCAAAAGTTTATTGCATCACTACATTGGTTATGAGGAGCCATGGTAGGATTAGGAAGAAAAACCCTCAAGAAAATCATCTCGACTCCCGCTTCTTACATGGTCCGTTAGATCTTCCCCTTATTGGTTCTATACTCATGATCTAGCTATGCCCTCCTCTCCTCTGCCTCTCGTCGTTGCCCCTTCAAGCCATGTGTTGTCGTTCTTCATTTCCTTCAAAGGCCTCTCATTTCTCCTTCTTATACTATCACCCGTCAACGGTGACCATACTTTTACTTACCCCCCCCCCCGACTTGCCCACCATATCGTTACTCGGGTAGGGGGAGGGTATTGCAGTTCACCAGTGCTACGTCTTGAGCTTGCGTTGGTTTTCCTTGAAGAGGAAAGGGTGATGCAGCAGAGTAGCGTAAGTATTTCCCTCAGTTTTTGAGAACCAATGTATCAATCCAGTAGGAGGCTCCTCAAAAGTCCCACGCACCTACACAAACAAACCAAGAACTCGCAACCAACACAATAAAGGGGTTGTCAATCCCTTCACGGCCACTTGCGAAAGTGAGATCTAATAGAGATAGTAAGATTAGATAAATATATTTTTGGTATTTTATAATATGGATGCAGAAAGTAAAGATGCAATTGGAAGCAAATATGATAAGAGATAAACCCGGGGGCCATAGGTTTCACTAGAGGCTTCTCTCAAGATAGCATAAGTATTACGGTGGAAGAACAAATTACTGTCGAGCAATTGATAGAAAAGCGAATAATTATGAGATTATCTAGGCATGATCATGTATATAGGCATCACGTCCGTGACAAGTAGACCGACTCCTGCCTGCATCTACTACTATTACTCCACACATCAACCGACTCATGCCTGCATCTAGAGTATTAAGTTCACAAAGAACAGAGTAACGCCTTAAGCAAGATGACATGATGTAGAGGGATAAACTCATGCAATATGATATAAACTCCATCTTTTTATCCTCGATGGCAACAATACAATACGTGCCTTGCAACCCTTTCTGTCACTGGGTAAGGACACCGTAAGATTGAACCCAAAGCTAAGCACTTCTCCCATGGCAACAAAGATCAATCTAGTAGGCCAAACCAAACTGATAATTCGAAGAGACTTGCAAAGATAACTCAATCATACATAAAAGAATTCAGAGAAGATTCAAATATTAATCATAGATAAACTTGATCATAAACCCACAATTCATCGGATCTCGACAAACACACCGCAAAAAGAGATTACATCGAATAGATCTCCACAAGAGAGGGGGAGAACATTGTATTGAGATCCAAAAAGAGAGAAGAAGCCATCTAGCTAATAACTATGGACCCGTAGGTCTGTGGTAAACTACTCACAACTCATCGAAGAGGCTATGGTGTTGATGTAGAAGCCCTCCGTGGTCGATTCCCCCTCCGGCAGAGTGCCGGCGAAGGCTCCAAGATGAGATCTCGCGGATACAAAAGGTTACGGCTGTGGAAATTGTGTTTCGGGTGCTCCCTGGATGTTTTCGGGGTACGTAGGCTTATATAGGAGGAAGAATTACGTCGGTGGACGCCCGAGGGGCCCATGAGACAGGG
Organism: Triticum dicoccoides; assembly: GCF_002162155.2. Lineage (NCBI taxonomy): Eukaryota > Viridiplantae > Streptophyta > Magnoliopsida > Poales > Poaceae > Triticum > Triticum dicoccoides. The sequence continues at coordinate 655,508,225 of NC_041393.1, forward strand.
GGCGCGCCCTATAGGGGGGCTCCATCCCATCTCGTGGAAGCTTCGGTTGCTTCTTGACTTGCACTCCAAGTCCTCTCGATCACGTTCGTTCCAAAAATCACGCTCCCGAAGGTTTCATTCCGTTTGGACTCCGTTTGATATCCCTTTTCTTCGAAATACTGAAATAGGAAAAAAAACAGCAATACGGGCTGGGCCTCCGGTTAGTAGGTTAGTCCAAAAAATGATATAAATGTGTAAAATAAAGCCCATAGACATCCAAAAGGGGTAATATAATAGCATGGAACAATCAAAAATTATAGATACGTTGGAGACGTATCAAGCATCCCCAAGCTTAATTCCTGCTCGTCCTCGAGTAGGTAAATGATAAAAAAGAGATTTTTTGATGTGGAATGCTACCTAGCATAATTCTCAATGTAATTTTCTTTATTGTGGCATGAATGTTCAGATCCAAATGATTCAAAATAAAAGTTCGTATTGATAAAATAAATAGTAACACTTCAAGCATACTAATCAAAGTAATCATGTCTTCTCAAAATAACATGGCAAAAGAAAGTTCATCCCTACAAAATCATATAGTTAGGCTATGCTTCATTTTCGTCACACAAAGATGTTCCCAACTTCTATACCCCCGATGACAAGCCAAGCAATTGTTTCATACTTAAATAATCTCAAACTTTTTCAACCTTCATGCAATACATGAGCGTGAGCCATGGATATAGCAATATGGATGGAATAAAATATGATGATGGGGATTGTGTGGAGAAGACAAAAAAGAAGAAAGTCTCACATTAACGAGGATAATCAACGGGCTATGGAGATGCCCATCAATTGATGTCAACATGAGGAGTAGGGATTGCCATGCACGGATGCACTAGAGCTATGAAGGCTCAACAAAAGAAAACTAGTGGGTGCGCATCCAACTTGCTTGCTCACGAAGACCTAGGGCATTTGAGGAAGCCCATCGTAGGAATATACAAGCCAAGTTCTATAATGAAAAATTCCCACTAGTATGAAAAAGACAAACTATGAGACTCACTAAATGAAAAACATGGTGCTACTTTGAAGCACAATATATAAGACTCACTACATGAAGAACAAGGTGCTACTTTGAAGCACAAGTGTGGAAAAAGAGATAGTAACATTGCCCTTTTATTTATTTCTTTTTTTTATTTTTCTTTTTTTTCTTTTCTTTTTTTAGGACTTTTTTCTTTTGGCCTTTCTTCCCTTTTTTCTTTTTTTTCTTTTTGGGCAATGCTCTAATAATGATGATCATCACACTTCTATTGATTACAACATATGAATTACAACTCGAAACTAGAAACAAGATATGACTCTATATGAATGCCTCCGGCGGTGTACCGGGATGGTGCAATGAATCAAGAGTGACATGTTTGAAAAATAATGTATGGTGGATTTGCCACAAATATGATGTCAACTACATGATCATGCAATGGCAATATGACAAAAGTAAAGTATGTCATGATGATGAAGAACGGAACGGTGGAAAGTTGCATGGCAATATATCTCGGAATGGCTATGGAAATGCCATAATAGGTAGGTATGGTGACTGTTTTGAGGAAGATATAAGGAGGTTTATGTGTGATAGAGCGTATCGTATCACGGGGTTTGGATGCACCGACGAAGTTTGCACCAACTCTCAAGGTGAGAAAGGGCAATGCACGGTACCGAAGAGGCTAGCAATGGTGGAAAGGTAAAAGTGCGTATAATCCATGGACTCAACATTAGTCAAAAGAACTCATATATTTATTGCAAAAATTTAGAAGTCATCAAAAATCAAGTACTACGCGCATGCTCCTAGGGGGATAGATTGGTAGGAAAAGACCATCGCTCGTCCCCGACCGCCACTCATAAGGATGCACAAGCCAGGTACACTTCATGTTTCAAATTTGTTACACAACTTTAACCATACGTGCATGCTACAGGACTTGCTAACTTCAACACAAGCATTCTTTGAATTCATAATCACCCAACTAGCATGACTTTAATATCACTACCTCCATATCTCAAAACAATTATCAAGTATCAAATTGATCATAGCATCCAATTCACTTCCTATGATAGTTTTTATTATACCCAACTTGGATGCCAACCATTCTAGGACCGATTTTACAACTGTAGCGAATACCATGCTGTTCTAAAAGAATCTCAAAATAATATAAGTGAAGCATGGGAGACTAGCAATTTCTATAAAATCAAGCCGCCGCCGTGCTCTAAAAGATATAAGTGAAGCACTAGAGCAAAAACTATCAAGCTCAAAAGATATAAGTGAAGCACATAGAGTATTCTAGCAAATTCTAATCAAATAGGCTTCTCCCAAAAGGTGTGTAAAACAAGGATGATTGTGGTAAACTAAGAATCAAAGACTAATATAATACACGACGCTCCAAGCAAAACACATATCATGTGGCGGATAAAAATATAGCTCCAAGTAAAGTTACCAATGAACGAAGACGAAAGAGGGGATGTCTTCCCGGGGCATCCCCAAGCTTAGGCTTTTGGCTATCCTTGAATATCTTGGGGTGCCTTGGTCATCCCCAATCTTAGGCTCTTGTCACTCCTTATTCCATAGTCCATAAAAGCTTTACCCAAAACTTGAAAACTTCACAACACAAAACTCAACAGGAAATCTTATAAGATCCGTTAGTGAAAGAAAACAAAACCACCACATAAGGTACTGCAATGAACTCATTCTTTATTTATTTTGGTGTTAAACCTACTGTATTCCAACTTCTCTATGGTTTATAAACTATTTTACTAGCCATAGATGCATCAAAATAAGCAAACAACACACGAAAAACAGAATCTGTCAAAAACAGAACAGTCTGTAGCAATCTGTAACTAACGCAAACTTATGGAACTCTAAAAATCCTACCAAAATAGGACGTACTGGAAAATTTGTTTATTGATCATCAGCAAAACGAATCAATGCAAAATCACGTTTCTGTGATTTATTGAATTTTTTCTCGTGAGCGCAAAGTTTCTGTTTTTCAGCAGAATCAAACCAACTATCATCATAGTTTATCCTATAGGTTCTACTTAGCACAAACACTAAATAAAATATAAAAACACATCTAAACATAAAGTAGATGCAAAATTTATTACTAAACAGGAGCAAAAACAAAAAACATAAAGAAAACTGGGTTGCCTCCCAACTAGCGCTATCGCGAAGAAAGATCTAAGTGGTGCCATCTTTGGCACTTGAAGAGGAAAAAGAGGATCTCCTTTCTATGGCATTCATTCTTCTATTTAGGGTAAGAACATGGCCATTAATGGAAGAAGTAAGATTAAGCACGTTACAGAAGTTTGCCTCTAAACTAGACTTCATCTCTTTGATAATTTCATTTTGATAAAAGCACAAGAGAGTAGTTGATTCAACCTTATCATTCATAGGATGCCCAAATATGGTTTTCATTTTTTCATAAGTATATATAGCATCCCCTTCAAGAAAACCTTCTTCAAAAATAGAATCTAAAACTTGTTTAAAAGAAGCGGGCAAGCCAATATAGAAACTTTTTAAGTAAACTTCAATTTGATATTGTGGCACATAGCCAGCCCGAATCCTTAATAACCTATCCCAAGCATCTTTTAAAGACTCATCAAGTAAATAGCGAAAAATTCCAGAGTCATCCTCATCAAAATCATTCAAGCTCTCATTGGTGACCCCGGTGGGTCTTTCTATAGCATCATTATTTATGAGCTTAGAGAGGATAGAGGGGTTATCCAAGGCACCGAAACCTAGGAAAGAGCCCTTAGTTCTTTTTGATTCGGCCATGGTAACGGGAAGGCAAACGAAAAAGAGAGGAGAAGAATGGGAAAGAGAGGGCAAATAAAACGGCAAGGGTGAAGTGGGGGAGAGGAAAACGAGAGGAAAATGGCAAATAATGTAAATGCGAGGGAGATAGGTTTGTGATGGGTACTTGGTATGTCTTGACTTGAGCGAAGACCTCCCCGACAACGGCGCCAGAAATCCTTCTTGCTACGCCTTGAGCTTGTGTTGGTTTTCCTTGAAGAGGAAAGGGTGATGCAGCAGAGTAGCGTAAGTATTTCCCTCAGTTTTTGAGAACCAAGGTATCAATCCAGTAGGAGGCTCCTCAAAAGTCCCACGCACCTACACAAACAAACCAAGAACTCGCAACCAACGCAATAAAGGGGTTGTCAATCCCTTCACGGCCACTTGCGAAAGTGAGATCTAATAGAGATAGTAAGATAAGATAAATATATTTTTGGTATTTTATAATATGGATGCAGAAAGTAAAGATGCAAATAAAAGTAGATTGGAAGCAAATATGATAAGAGATAGACCCGGGGGCCATAGGTTTCACTAGAGGCTTCTCTCAAGATAGCATAAGTATTATGGTGGGTGAACAAATTACTGTCGAGCAATTGATAGAAAAGCGAATAATTATGAGATTATCTAGGCATGATCATGTATATAGGCATCACGTCCGTGACAAGTAGACCGACTCCTGCCTGCATCTACTACTATTACTCCACACATCGACCGACTCCTGCCTGCATCTAGAGTATTAAGTTCACAAAGAACAGAATAACACCTTAAGCAAGATGACATGATGTAGAGGGATAAACTCATGCAATATGATATAAACCCCATCTTTTTAGCCTCGATGACAATAATACAATACGTGCCTTGCAACCCTTTCTGTCACTGGGTAAGGACACCGCAAGATTGAACCCAAAGCTAAGCACTTCTCCCATGGCAAGAAAGATCAATCTAGTAGGCCAAACCAAACTGATAATTCGAAGAGACTTGCAAAGATAACTCAATCATACATAAAAGAATTCAGAGAAAATTCAAATATTATTCATAGATAAACTTGGTCATAAACCCACAATTCATCGGATATCGACAAACACACCGCAAAAAAGATTACATCGAATAGATCTCCACAAGAGAGGGGGAGAACATTGTATTGAGATCCAAAAAGAGAGAATAAGCCATCTAGCTAATAACTATGGACCCGTAGGTCTGTGGTAAAGTACTCACAACTCATCGGAGAGGCTATGGTGTTGATGTAGAAGCCCTCAGTGGTCGATTCCCCCTCCGGCAGAGTGCCGACGAAGGCTCCAAGATGAGATCTCGCGGATACAGAAGGTTATGGCGGTGGAAATTGTGTTTCGGGTGCTCCCTGGATGTTTTCGGGGTACGTAGGCTTATATAGGAGGAAGAAGTATGTCGTGTTGGGGAACGTAGCAGAAATTCAAAATTTTCTACGCATCACCAAGATCAATCTATGGAGTAATCTAGCAACGAGGGGAAGCGGAGTGCATCTACATACCCTTGTAGATTGCTAAGCAGAAGCGTTACAAGAACACGGATGAAGGAGTCGTACTCATAGCGATTCAGATCGCGGTTGATTCCGATCTAAGCGCCGAATAACGGTGCCTCCGTGTTCAACACACGTGCAGCCCGATGACGTCTCCCGTGCCTTGATCTAGCAAGGAGAGAGGGAGAGGTTGGGGAAGACTCCGTCCAGCAGCAGCACGACGGCGTGGTGGTGGTGGTGGTGGAGGAGCGCGGTACTCCAGCAGGGCTTCGCCAAGCACTACGAGAGACGAGGAGGGAGAGAGGTAGGGCTGCGCCTTGGGAGAGAGAGACTCATGTGTTGGGCAGCCCCAAAACCTCCACTATATATAGGTGCAAGGGGAATGGGGAGGCGCCCTAGGGTTTCCCCTAGGGGGGGCGGCGGCCAGGGCAGATGGGATCTCCCCTTTGGGTGACTTGGCCCCCAATCCAGGAGGTGGGAACCCCAGATGGGGCGCCCCAAACCCCCTCGTCACGTGGGAATAGGTGAGGGGGGCGCACAACCCCTTAGTGGGCTGGTTTGCCCCCTTCCATTGGCCCATGAAGCCCCCCCCCAACACTTGCCGGGGCTCCCGAAATACCTTTGGGTCATGCTGGTCATCACCCGGTACCTCCGGAACACTTTCGGACTCCAAAACCCTTCGCCCAATATATCAATCTTCACCTCCGGACCATTCCGGGACTCCTCGTGATGTCCGGGATCTCATCCGGGACTCCGAACAACATTCGGTAACCGCGTACATACTTTCCCTATAACCGTAGCGTCATCGAACCTTAAGTGTGTAGACCCTACGGGCTCGGGAATCATGCAGACATGACCGAGACATCTCGCTGGTCAATAACCAACAGCGGGATATGGATACCCATGTTGGCTCCCACATGTTCCACGATGATCTCATCAGATGAACCATGATGTCAAGAAGGATTCAATCAATCCCATATACAATTCCCTTTGTCTACCGGTATAGTACTTGCCCGAGATTCGATCGTCGGTATACCGATACCTTGTTCAATCTCGTTACCGGCAAGTCTCTTTACTCGTTCCGTAACACATCATCCCGCGATCAACACCTTGATCACATTGTGCACATTATGATGATGTCCTACCAAGTGGGCCCAGAGATACCTCTCCGTCACACGGAGTGACAAATCCCAGTCTCGATTCGTGCCAACCCAACAGACACTTTCGGAGATACCCGTAGTGCACCTTTATAGCCACCCAATTACGTTGTGACGTTTCGTACACCCAAAGCATTCCTACAGTATCCAGGAGTTGCACAATCTCATGGTATAAGGAAAATATACTTGACATTTAGAAAAGCTTTAGCATATGAACTACACGATCTTGTGCTAGGCTTAGGATTGGGTCTTGTCCATCACATCTTTCTCCTAATGATGTGATCCCGTTATCAATGACATCCAATGTCCTTGGTCAGGAGACCATGACCATCTGTTGATCAACGAGCTAGTCAACTAGAGGCTCACTAGGGATATGTTGTGGTCTATGTATTCACACATGTATTGCCGTTTCCAGTCAATACAATTATAGCATGAATAATAGACAATTATCATGAACAAGGAAATACAATAATAACCATTTTATTATTGCCTCTAGGGCATATTTCCAATAGTCTCCCACTTGCACTAGAGTCAATAATCTAGTTCACATCACTATGTGATTGTAATGAATCGACACCCATGGGGTTTGATCATATCTCGCTTGTGAGAGAGGTTATTAGTCCACGGATCTGAACCTTTCAGACCCGTGTGTGCTTTTGCAAATCTCTATGTCGTCTCCTAGATGCAGCTACCACGCTCTATTTGGAGCTATTCCAAATAACTGTTCTACTATACGAATCCGGTTTACTACTCAGAATAATCCGGATTAGTGTCAAAGTTTGCATCAGCGTAACCCTTTACGACGAACTCTCTTACCACCTCCATAATCGAGAAAATTCCTTAGTCCACTAGTTACTAAGGATAAGTTTGACCGCTGTCCTGTGATCCATTCCTGGATCACTCTTGTACCCCTTGACTGACTCATGGCAAGGCACACTTTCGGTGCGGTACACATCATAGCATACTATAGAGCCTACGTCTGAAGCATAGGGGACGACCTTCGTCCTTTCTCTCTCTTCTGCCGTGGTCATGTCTTGAGTCTTACTCAATACTCACACCATATAACACAGTCAAGAACTCCTTCTTTGCTGATCTATTTTGAACTCCTTCAAAATCTTGTCAGTATGTATTCATTTGAAAGTACTATTAAGCGTTTTGATCTATCCTTATAGATCTTGATGCTCAATGTTCAAGTAGCTTAATCCAGGTTTTCCATTGAAAAACACTTTTCAAATAACCCTATATGTTTTCCAGAAATTCTACATCATTTCCGATCAACAATATGTCAACAACATATACTCATCAGAAATGCTATAGTGCTCCCACTCACTTCTTTGGAAATACAAGTTTCTCATAAGTTTTGTATAAACCCAAAATCTTTGATCATCGCATCAAAGCATATATTCCAACTCCGAGATGCTTACTCCAGTCCTTAGAAGGATTGCTGGAGCTTTGCATACTTGTTAGCATCTTTTAGGATTGACAAAACCTTTTGGTTGTATCACATACAACCTTTCTCAAGAATATCATCGAGGAAACAATGTTTTGACATCCTATCTGCAAGATTTCATAAATCATGCAATAACTGCTAATATAATTCCAACAGACTCTTTAGCATCGCTACGAGTGAGAAAGTCTCATCGCAGTCAACTCCTTGAACTTGTCGGAAAACATCTTAACGACAAGTCGAGCTTTCTTAATGGTGACACTTACCATCATTGTCCGTCTTCCTTTTAAAATCCATTTGTACCCAACAACCTTATGACCATTAAGTAGTTCTGCCAAAGTCTACACTTTGTTTTCATACATGGATCCTCTCTCGGGTTTTATGTCCTCGAGCCATTCGTCAGAATCCTGGCCCACCATCGCTTCTCCATAGCTCGTAGGTTCATTGTTGTTTAGCAACATGACCTCCAAGACAGGATTAACGTACCACTCTGAAGCAGTACGCGTCCTTGTTGACCTACGAGGTTCGGTAGTGACTTGATCTGAAGTTTCATGATCACTATCATCAGCTTCCACTTCAATTGGTGTAGGTGCCACAGGAACAACTTCCTGTGCCCTGCTACACACTGGTTAAAGTGATGGTTCAATAACCTCATCAAGTCTCCACCATCGTCCAACTCAATTCTTTCAAGAGAAACCTTTCCTCGAGAAAGGACCCATTTCTAGAAACAATCACTTTTGCTTCCGGATCTGAAATAGGAGGTATACCCAACTGTTTTGGGTGTCCTATGAAGATGTATTTATCCGCTTTGGGTCCGAGCTTATCAGGATGAAACTTTTTCACATAAGCATCGCAGCCCCAAACTTTCAAGAAACGACAGCTTAGGTTTCTCTAAACCATAGTTCACACGGTGTCATCTCAACGGAATTACGTGGTGCCCTATTTAAAGTGAATGCGGTTGTCTCTAATGCCTAACCCATGAACGATAGTGGTAATTCGATAAGAGACATCATGGTATGCCCCATATCCAATATGGTGCATCTATGATGTTCGGACACACCATCACACTATGGTGTTCCAGGCGGTATTAGTTGTGAAACAATTTCCACAATGTCTTAATTTTGTACCAAACACATAACTCAGATATTCATCTCTATGATCATATCATAGACATTTTATCCTCTTGTCACGACGATCTTCAACTTCACTCTGAAATTACTTGAACCTTTCAATAATTCAGACTTGTGTTTCATCAAGTAAATATCCAGCATCTACTCAAATTATCTGTGAAGTAAGAACACAACGATATCCACTGCGTGCCTCGACACTCATTGGACAACACGCATCAAAATGTATTACTTCCAACAAGTTGCTCTCTTGTTCCATCTTACTGAAAACGAGGCTTTTCAGTCATCTTGCCCATGTGGTATGACTTGCATGTCTCAAGTGATTCAAAATCAAGTGAGTCCAAACGATCCATCTGCATGGAGTTTCTTCATGCGCACATACCAATAGACATGGTTCGCATGTCTCAAACTTTTCAAAAACGAATGAGTCCAAAGATCCATCAGCATGGAGCTTCTTCATGCGTTTTATACCAATATGACTCAAATGGCAGTGCCACAAGCAGATGGTACTATCATTACTATCTTATATCTTTTGGCATGAAAATGTGTATCACTACGATCGAGATTCAATAAACCATTCTTTTAGGTGCAAGACCATTTAAGGTATTATTCAAATAAATAGAGTAACCATTATTCTCCTTAAATGAATAACCGTATTGCGATAGACATAATCCAATAATGTCTATGCTCAACGCAAACACCAAATAACAATTATTTAGGTTTAACACCAATCTCGATGGTAGACGGAGCAGGCGATGCTTGATCACATCAACCTTGGAAACACTATCAACACACATCGTCATCTCACCTTTAGCTAGTCTCCGTTTATTCCGTAGCTCTTTTATTTCGAGTTACTAACACTTAGCAACCGAACCGGTATCTTAATACCCTGGTGCTACTAGGAGTACTAGTAAAGTGCACATTTAATTCAATGTATATCCAATATACTTCTGTCAACCTTGCCAGCCTTCTCATCTACCAAGTATCTAGGGTAGTTCTGCTTCAGTGACCGTTCCCTCATTACAGAAGCACTTAGTCTCGGGTTTGGGTTCAAACCTGGGTTTCTTCACTAGAGCAGCAACTGATTTGCCATTTCATGAAGTATCCCTTCTTGCCCTTTCCCTTCTTGAAACTAGTAGTTTCACTAACCATCAACAATTGATGCTCCTTCTTGGTTTCTACTTTCGCGGTGTCAAACATTGCAAATATTTTAAGGATCATCATATCTATCCCTGATATGTTATAGTTCATCGCGAAGCTCTAGTAGCTTGGTGGCAATGTCTTTGGAGAAACATCACTATCTCATCTGGAAGATTAACTCCCACTCGATTCAAGTGATTGTTGTACCTAGACAATCTGAGTACAAGCTCAACGACTGAGCTTTTCTCCCTGAGTTTGTAGGCTTAGAAGCTCGTCGGAGGTATCATACCTCTTGAAGTGGGCACGAGCCTGAAATCCCAATTTCAGGCCTCGGAACATCTCATATGTTCCGCGACGTTTCAAAAACGTCTTCGGCGCCACAATTCTAGACCGTTTAACATTACTGAACTATCATTCAAAACGTGTATGTCAGATGTTCGCAACATCCACAGACGACGTTCGAGGTTCAGCACACCGAGCGGTGCATTAAGGACATAAGCCTTCTGCGCAGCAATGAGAACAATTCTCAGTTTACGGACCCAGTCCGCATAATTGCTACTATCAACTTTCAACTATCTTTTCTCTAGGAACATATCTAAACAGTAGAACTAAAGTGCGAGCTACGACATAATTTGCAAAGACCTTTTGACTATGTTCAGGATAATTAAGTTCATCTAATGAACTCCCACTCAGATAGACATCCCTCTAGTCATCTAAGTGATACATGATCCGAGTCAACTAGGCCGTGTCCTATCATCACGTGAGACAGACTAGTCATCATCGGTGAACATCTTCATGTTGATCGTATCCACTATACGACTCATGTTCGACCTTTCGGTCTCTTGTGTTCCGATGCCATGTCTGTACATGCTAGGCTCGTCAAGTCAACCTAAGTGTTTCGCGTGTGTAAATCTGGCTTACACCCGTTGTATGTGAACGTTAGAATCTATCACACCCGATCATCACGTGGTGCTTCGAAACAACGAACTTTCGCAACGATGCACAGTTAGGGGGAACACTTTCTTGAAATTATTATGAGGGATCATCTTATTTACTACTGTCGTTCTAAGCAAATAAGATGCATAAACATGATAAACATCACATGCAATCAAAAAGTGACATGATATGGCCAATATCATTTTGCTCCTTCTGATCTCCATCTTTGGGGCTCCATGATCATCATCGTCACCGGCATGACACCATGATCTCCATCATCGTGTCTCCATGAAGTTGTCTCGCCAACTATTACTTCTACTACTATATGTTGGGGAACGTAACAGAAATTCAAAATTTTCCTACGTGTCACCAAGATCTATCTATGGAGAAACTAGCAACGAGGGGAAGGAGAGTGCATCTACATACCCTTGTAGATCGCTAAGTGGAAGCATTCAAGAGAATGGGGTTGAAGGAGTCGTACTCGTCGTGATCCAAATCACCGGAGATCCTAGTGCTGAACGGACGGCACCTCCGCGTTCAACACACGTACGGCCCGGTGACGTCTCCCACGCCTTGATCCAGCAAGGAGAGAGGGAGAGGTTGAGGAAGACTCCGTCCAGCAGCAGCACAACAACGTGGTGGTGGTGGAGGAGCGTGGCAATCCCGCAGGGCTTCGCCAAGCACCACGGGAGAGGAGGAGTACTTGGGAGAGCGGGAGGGCTGCGCCAGAACTTGGGTGTGGCTGCCCTCCCACCCCCCACATATATATATAGGGGCAAGGGAGAGGGGGGGCGGCCCCCTCAGATCCAATCTGAGGAGGGGGCGGCGGCCAGGGGGGTTGCCTTGCCCCCCAAGGCAAGGGGGCACCCCCCTTTAGGGTTCCCCCAAGCCCTAGGCGCCTTGGGCCTTGGTGGGGGGGCGCACCAGCCCACCTGGGGCTGGTCCCCTTCCACACTTGGCCCATGCAGCCCCCTGGGGCCAGTGGCCCCACTTGGTGGACCCCCGGGACCCTCCCGGTGGTCCCGGTACGTTACCGATAAAACCCGAAACTTTTCCGGTGACCAAAACAGGACTTCCCATATATAAATCTTTACCTCCGGACCATTCCGGAACTCCTCGTGACGTCCGAGATCTCATCCGGGACTCCGAACAACATTCGGTAACCACATACAAACTTCCTTTATAACCCTAGCGTCATCGAACCTTAAGTGTGTAGACCCTACGGGTTCAGGAACCATGTAGACATGACCGAGACGTTCTCCGGTCAATAACCAACAGCGGGATCTGGATACCCATGTTGGCTCCCACATGTTCCACGATGATCTCATCGGATGAACCACGATGTCAAGGACTCAATCAATCCCGTATACAATTCCCTTTGTCTATGGGTATTGTACTTGCCCGAGATTCGATCATCGGTATGCCGATACCTTGTTCAATCTCGTTACCGGCAAGTCTCTTTACTCGTTCCATAACACATCATCCCGTGATCAACCCCTTGGTCACATTGTGCACATTATGATGATGTCCTACTGAGTGGGCCCAGAGATACCTCTCTGTTAACCGGAGTGACAAATCCCAGTCTCGATTCGTGCCAACCCAATAGACACTTTCGGAGATACCTGTAGTGCACCTTTATAGCCACCCAGTTACGTTGTGACGTTTGGTACACCCAAAGCATTCCTACGGTATCCGGGAGTTGCACAATCTCATGGTCTAAGGAAATGATACTTGACATTAGAAAAGCTTTAGCATACGAACTACGATCTTTGTGCTAGGCTTAGGATTGGGTCTTGTCCATCACATCATTCTCCTAATGATGTGATCCCGTTATCAACGACATCCAATGTCCATGGTCAGGAAACCGTAACCATCTATTGATCAACGAGCTAGTCAACTAGAGGCTTACTAGGGACATGGTGTTTGTCTATGTACCCACACATGTATCTGAGTTTCCTATCAATACAATTATAGCATGGATAATAAACGATTATCATGAACAAGGAAATATAATAATAACTAATTTATTATTTCCTCTAGGGCATATTTCCAACAGTCTCCCACTTGCACTAGAGTCAATGATCTAGTTCACATCGCCATGTGATTAACACTGATAGGTCACATCGCCATGTGACCAACATCCAAAGAGTTTACTAGTGTCTAAACTAGTTCACATCACCATGTGATTAAGACTCAATGAGTTCTGGGGTTTGATCATGTTTTGCTTGTGAGAGAGGTTTTAGTCAACGGGTCTGCAACATTCAGATCCGTATGTACTTCGCAATTCTCTATGTCATATTGGAAATGCTGCTTCCACGCTCCACTTGGAGCTATTCCAAATGGTTGCTCCACTATATGTATCCGGTTTGCTACTCAAAGTCATTCAGATAGGTGTTAAATCTTGCATCGACGTAACCCTTTACGCCGAACTCTTTATCACCTCCATAATCGAGAAACATGTCCTTTATTTACTCCAAGGACAATTTTGACCGCTGTCCAATGATCTATTCCTGGATCATTCTTGTACCCCTTGACTGACTCATGGCAAGGCACACTTTCGGTGCGGTACACAGCATACTATAGAGCCTACGTCTGAAGCATAGGGGACGACCTTCTTCCTTTCTCTCTCTTCTGCCGTGGTCGAGCTTTAACTCTTAACTTCATACCTTACAACTCAGGCAAGAACTCCTTTGACTGATCCATCTTGAACACCTTCAAGATCATGTCAAGGTATGTGCTCATTTGAAAGTACCATTTAGCGTTTTTTTATCTATCCTCATAGATCTTGATGCTCAATGTTCAAGTAGCTTAATACAGGTTCTCCAATGAAAAACACTTTTCAAATAACCCCATATGCTTTCCAGAAATTCTACATCATTTCTGATCAACAATATGTCAACAACATATACTCATCAGAAACTCTATAGCGCTCCCACTCACTTATTTGGAAATACAAGTTTCTCATAAACTTTTGTATAAACCCAAAATCTTTGATCATCTCATCAAAGCGTACATTCCAACTCCGAGATGCTTACTCCCGTCCTTAGAAGGATTGCTGGAGTTTTGCATATTTGTTAGCGTTCTTCAGGATTGTCAAAACCTTCTGGTTGTATCACATACAACCTTTCCTCAAGAAAACTGTCGAGGAAACAATGTTTTGACATTCTATCTGCAAGATTTCATAAATAATGCAGTAACTGCTAATCCATTTCCAACAGACTCTTAGCATCGCTATGAGTGAGAAAGCCTCACCGTAGTCAACTCCTTGAACTTGTCGCAAAATATCTTTAATGACAAGTCGAGCTTTCTTAATGGTGATACTTACCATCATTGTCTGTCTTCCTTAAAATCCATCTTTACCCAACGGCCTTACGCCCATCAAGTATTTCTTCCAAAGTCATGGATCCTCTCTCGGATTTTATGGCCTTGAGCCATTCGTCGGAATCCGGGCCCACCATCGCTTCTCCATAGCTCGTAGGTTCATTGTTGTCTAGCAACATGACCTCTAAGACAGGATTGCGTACCACTCTGAAGTAGTACGCGTCCTTGTCGACCTACGAGGTTCAGTAGTGACTTGATCCGAAGCATCATGATCACTATCATCAGCTTCCGCTTCAATTGGTGTAGGTGCCACATGAACAACTTCCTGTGCCCTACTACACACTGGTTGAAGTGATGGTTCAATAACCTCATCAAGTCTCCACCATCCTCCCACTCAATTCTTTCGAGAGAAACTTTTCCTCGAGAAAGGACCCGTTTCTAGAAACAATTACTTTTGCTTCCGGATCTGAGATAGGAGGTATACCCAACTGTTTTGGGTGTCCTATGAAAATGCATTTTTTATCCGCTTTGGGTTCGAGCTCATCAACCTGAAAGTTTTTCACATAAGCGTCGCAGCCCCAAACTTTTTAAGAAACGACAACTTAGGTTTCTCCAAACCATAGTTCAAACGGTGTCGTCTCAACGGAATTACGTGGTGCCCTATTAAAGTGAGTGTGGTTGTCTCTAATGCCTAACCCATGAATGATAGTGGTAATTCGATAAGAGACATCATGGTACGCACCATATCCAATAGGGTGCAACTATGATGTTCGGACACGCCATCACACTATGGTGTTCCAGGCGGTATTAATTGTGAAACAATTTTCAAAATGTATTAATTGTGTGCCAAAGCTCGTAACTCAGATACTCATCTCTACGATCATATCATAGACATTTTATCCTCTTGTCACGATGATCTTCAACTTCACTCTGAAATTACTTGAACCATTCAATAATTTAGACCTGTGTTTCATCAGTAAATATACTCAGTATCTACTCAAATCATCCGTGAAGTAAGAACATAACGATATTCACTGCATGCCTCAACATTCATTGGACTGCACACATCAAAATGT
The DNA here is from genome assembly GCF_002162155.2 of Triticum dicoccoides. Taxonomy (NCBI): domain Eukaryota; kingdom Viridiplantae; phylum Streptophyta; class Magnoliopsida; order Poales; family Poaceae; genus Triticum; species Triticum dicoccoides. The sequence continues at coordinate 655,523,735 of NC_041393.1, forward strand.
GTTACTTCCAACAAGTTGCTATCTTGTTCCATCTTACTGAAAACAAGGCTTTTCAGTCATCTTGCCCATGTGGTATGACTTGCATATCTCAAGTGATTCAAAATCAAGTGAGTCCAAATGATCCATCTGCATGGAGTTTCTTCATGCGTATACACCAATAGACATGGTTCGCATGTCTCAAACTTTTCAAAAATGAGTGAGTCCAAAGATCCATCAACATGGAGCTTCTTCATGTGTTTTAAACCAATATGACTTACATGGCAGTGCCACAAGTAAGTGGTACTATCATTACTATCTTATATCTTTTGGCATGAAAATGTGTATCACTGCAATCAAGATTCAATAAACCATTCCTTTAGGTGCAAGACCATTGAAGGTATTATTCAAATAAACAGAGTAACCATTATTCTCCTTAAATGAATAACCGTATTGCGATAGACATAATCCAATCATGTTTATGCTCAACGCAAACACCAAATAACAATTATTTAGGTTTAACACCAATCTCGATGGTAGAGGTAGCGTGCGATGCTTGATCACATCAACCTTGGAAACACTTCCAACACATATCGTCAGCTCACCTTTAGCTAGTCTCCATTTATTCCGTAGCTTTTATTTCGAGTTACTAACACTTAGCAACCGAACCGGTATCTAATACCCTGGTGCTACTAGGAGTACCAGTAAAGTATACATTAACATAATGTATATCCAATATACTTCCGTCGACCTTGCCAGCCTTCTCATCTACCAAGTATCTAGGGTAATTTTGCTTCAGTGTCCGTTCCTCTCATTATAGAAGCACTTAGTCTCGGGTTTGGGTTCAACCTTGGGTTTCTTCACTAGAGCAGCAACTGTTTTTTCCGTTTCATGAAGTATCCCTTGTTGCCCTTGCCCTTCTTGAAACTAGTGGTTTTACCAACCATTAACAATTGATGCTCCTACTTGACTTCTACTTTCGTGGTGTCAAACATCGCGAACACTTCAAGGATCATCATATCTATCCCTGATATGTTATAGTTCATCACGAAGCTCTAGCAGCTTGGTGGCAATGACTTTGGAGAAACATCACTATCTCATCTGGAAGATCAACTCCCACTGGATTCAAGTGATTGTTGTACCCAGATAATCTGAGCACAAGCTCAACGATTGAGCTTTTCTCCCTTAGTTTGCAGGCTAAGAAAATCGTCGGAGGTCTTATACCTCTTGACGTGGGCACGAGCCTGAAATCCCAGTTTCAGCCCTCGAAACATCTCATATGTTCCGCGACGTTTCGAAAAATGTCTTTGGTGCCTCAACTCTAAACCGTTTAACTGAACTATCACGTAGTTATCAAAACGTGTATGTCCGATGTTCGTAACATCCACAATAGACGTTTGGGGTTCAGCACACTGAGCGGTGCATCAAGGACATAAGCTATCTACCGTCCGCATAATCGCTATTGTCAACTTTCAACTATATTTTCTCTAGGAACATATTTAAAACAGTAGAACTAAAGCACGAGCTATGACATAATTTGCAAAGGGTTTTTGACTATGTTCAGGATAATCAAGTTCATCCAATGAACTCCCACTCAGATAGACATCCCTCTAGTCATCTAAGTGATTACACGATCCGAGTCAACTAGGCCGTGTTCGATCATCACGTGAGACGGACTAGTCATCATCGGTGAACATCTTCATGTTGATCGTATCCACCATACGACTCATGCTCTACCTTTCGGTCTCTTGTGTTCCGAGGCCATGTCTGTACATGCTAGGCTTGTCAAGTCAACCTAAGTGTTTTGCGTGTGTAAATCTGGCTTACACCCGTTGTATGTGAATGTAAGAATCTATCACACCCGATCATCACGTGGTGCTTCGAAACGACGAACTTTTGCAACGGTGCACAGTTAGGGGGAACACTTTCTTGAAATTTTAATGAGAGATCATCTTATTTACTACCGTCGTTCTAAGCAAATAAGATGCATAAACATGATAAACATCACATGCCATCAAATAGTGACATGATATGGCCAATATCATTTTGCTCCTTTTGATCTCCATCTTGGGGCTCCATGATCATCATCGTCACCGGCATGACACCATGATCTCCATCATCGTGTCTTCATGAAGTTGTCTCGCCAACTATTACTTCTACTACTATGGCTACCGGTTAGCAATAAAGTAAAGTAATTACATGGCGTTGTTTAAAGACACGCATGTCATACAATAAATAAAGACAACTCCTATGGCTCCTGCCGGTTGTCATACTCATCGACATGCAAGTCGTGATTCCTATTACAAGAACATGATCAATCTCATACATCACATATCATTCATCACATTCTTCTTGGCCATATCACATCACATAGCATACCCTGCAAAAACAAGTTAGACGTCCTCTAATTGTTGTTTGCATGTTTTACGTGGCTGCTATGGGTTTCTAGCAAGAACGTTTCTTACCTACGCAAAACCACAACATGATATGCCAATTGCTATTTACCCTTCATAAGGACCCTTTTCATCGAATCCGTTCCGACTAAAGTGGGAGAGACTGGCACCCGCTAGCCACCTTATGCACCAAATGCATGTCAGTCGGTGGAACCTGTCTCACGTAAGTGTACGTGTAAGGTCGGTCCGGTCTGCTTCATCCCACAATACCGTCGAAACAAGATTGGACTAGTAACAGTAAGCATATTGAACAAAATCAATGCCCACAACTACTTTGTGTTCTACTCGTGCAAAGAATCTACGCAATAGACCTAGCTCATGATGCCATTGTTGGGGAACGTAGAAGAAATTCAAAATTTTCCTACGTGTCACCAAGATCTATCTATGGAGAAACCAGCAACGAGGGGAAGGAGAGTGCATCTACATACCCTTGTAGATCGCTAAGCGGAAGCGTTCAAGAGAATGGGGTTGAAGGAGTCGTACTCGTCGTGATCCAAATCACCGGAGATCCTAGTGCCGAACGGACGGCACCTCCGCGTTCAACACACGTACAGCCCGGTGACGTCTCCCACGCCTTGATCCAGCAAGGAGAGAGGGAGAGGTTGAGGAAGACTCCGTCCAGCAGCAGCACAACGGCGTGGTGGTGGTGGAGGAGCGTGGCAATCCTGCAGGGCTTCGCCAAGCACCACGGGAGAGGAGGAGTACTTGGGAGAGGGGAGGGCTGCGCCAGAACTTGGGTGCGGCTGCCCTCCCACCCCCCACATATATATAGGGGAAAGGCAGAGGGGGACCGGCCCCCTCAGATCCAATCTGAGGAGGGGGCGGCGGCCAGGGGGGTTGCCTTGCCCCCCAAGGCTAGGGGGCGCCCCCCTTTAGGGTTTCCCCCAAGCCCTAGGCGCCTTGGGCCTTGGTGGGGGGGCGCACCAGCCCACCTGGGGCTGGTCCCCTCCCACACTTGGCCCATGTAGCCCCTGGGGCCGGTGGCCCCACTTGGTGGACCCCCGGGACCCTCCCGGTGGTCCCGGTACGTTACCGATAAAACCCGAAACTTTTCCGGTGACCAAAACAGGACTTCCCATATATAAATCTTTACCTCCGAACCATTCCGGAACTCCTCGTGACGTCCGAGATCTCATCCGGGACTCCGAACAACATTCGGTAACCACATACAAACTTCCTTTATAACCCTAGCATCATCGAACCTTAAGTGTGTAGACCCTACGGGTTCGGAAACCATGTAGACATGACCGAAACGTTCTCCGGTCAATAACCAACAGCGGGATCTGGATACCCATGTTGGCTCCCACATGTTCCACGATGATCTCATCGGATGAACCACGATGTCAAGGACTCAATCAATCCCGTATACAATTCCCTTTGTCTATCCGTATTGTACTTGCCCGAGATTCGATCGTCGGTATGCCGATACCTTGTTCAATCTCGTTACCGGCAAGTCTCTTTACTCGTTCCGTAACACATCATCCCATGATCAACCCCTTGGTTACATTGTGCACATTATGATGATGTCCTACCGAGTGGGCCCAGAGATACCTCTCCGTTAACCGGAGTGACAAATCCCAGTCTCGATTCGTGCCAACCCAACAGACACTTTCGGAGATACCTGTAGTGCACCTTTATAGCCACCCAGTTACGTTGTGATGTTTGGTACACCCAAAGCATTTCTACGGTATCGGGGAGTTGCACAATCTCATGGTCTAAGGAAATGATACTTGACATTAGAAAAGCTTTAGCATACGAACTACGATCTTTGTGCTAGGCTTAGGATTGGGTCTTGTCCATCACATCATTCTCCTAATGATGTGATCCCGTTATCAACGACATCCAATGTCCATGGTCAGGAAACCGTAACCATCTATTGATCAACGAGCTAGTCAACTAGAGGCTTACTAGGGACATGGTGTTTGTCTATGTACCCACACATGTATCTGAGTTTCCTATCAATACAATTATAGCATGGATAATAAACGATTATCATGAACAAGGAAATATAATAATAACTAATTTATTATTGCCTCTAGGGCATATTTCCAACACTATAGCTAACGGTTTAGCAATGAAGTAAAGTAATTATATGGCGTTATTCAGTGACACGCAGGTCATACAATAAATAAAGACAACTCCTATGGCTCCTGCCGGTTGTCATACTCACCAACATGCAAGTCATGATTCCTATTACAAGAACATGATCAATCTCATACATCACATATCATTCATCACATTCTTTTTGGCCATATCACATCACATAGCATACCCTGCAAAAACAAGTTAGACGTCCTCTAATTGTTGTTTGCATGTTTTACGTGGCTGTTGTGGGTTTCTAGCAAGAACGTTTCTTACCTACGCAAAAGCCACAACGTGATATGCCAATTGCTATTTACCCTTCATAAGGACCCTTTTCATCTAATCCGATCCGACTAAAGTGGGAGAGACTGGCACCCGCTAGCCACCTTATGCAACAAGTGCATGTCAGTCGATGGAACCTGTCTCACGTAAGTGTACGTGTAAGGTCGGTCCGGGCCGCTTCATCCCACAATACCGTCGAAACAAGATAGGACTAGTAACGGTAAGCATATTGAACAAAATCAACGCCCACAACAACTTGTGTTCTACTCGTGCATAGAATCTACGTAATAGACCTAGCTCATGATGCCACTGTTGGGGAACGTATCAGAAATTCAAAATTTTCTACGCATCACCAAGATCAATCTATGGAGTAATCTAGCAACGAGGGGAAGGGGAGTGCATGTACATACCCTTGTAGATCGCCAAGCGGAAGCGTTACAAGAACGCGGATGAAGGAGTCGTACTTGTAGCGATTCAGATCGCGGTTGATTCCGATCTAAGTGCCGAACAACGGCGCCTCCGCGTTCAACACACGTGCAGCCTGATGACGTCTCCCGTGCCTTGATCCAGCAAGGAGAGAGGGAGAGGTTGGGGAAGACTCCGTCCAGCAGTAGCACGACGGCGTGGTGGTGGTGGTGGTGGTGGAGGAGCGTGGTACTCCAGCAGGGCTTCGCCAAGCACTATGAGAGACGAGGAGGGAGAGAGGTAGGGCTGCGCCTTGGGAGAGAGAGACTCATGTGTTGGGCAGCCCCAAAACCTCCACTATATATAGGGGCAAGGGGGAGGGGGAGGCGCCCTAGGGTTTCCCCTGGGGGGGGGGGCGGCCAGGGCAGATGGGATCTCCCCTTTGGGTGACTTGGCCCCCAAGCCAGGAGGTGGGAACCCCAGATGGGGCGGCCCAAACCCCCTGGTCATGTGGGAATAGGTGAGGGGGGCGCACATCCCCTTAGTGGGCTGGTTTTCCCCCTTCCCTTGGCCCATGAAGCCCCCCCAACACTTGCTGGGGCTCCCGAAATACCTTTCGATCATGCTGGTCATCACCCGGTACCTCCGGAATACTTCCGGACTCCAAAACCCTTCGTCCAATATATCAATCTTCACCTCCGGACCATTCCAGGACTCCTCGTGATGTCCGGGATCTCATCCGGGACTCCGAACAACATTCGGTAACCGTGTACATACTTTCCATATAACCCTAGAGTCATTGAACCTTAAGTGTGTAGACCCTACAGGCTCGGGAATCATGCAGACATGACCGAGACATCTCTCTGGTCAATAACCAACAGCGGGATCTGGATACCCATGTTGGCTCCCACATGTTCCACGATGATCTCATCGGATGAACCATGATGTCAAGGATTCAATCAATCCCGTATACAATTCCCTTTGTCTACCGGTATAGTACTTACCCGAGATTCGATCGTCGGTATACCGATACCTTGTTCAATATCGTTACCGGCAAGTCTCTTTACTCGTTCCGTAACACATTATCCCGCGATCAACTCCTTGATCACATTGTGCACATTATGATGATGTCCTACCGAGTGGGCCCATAGATACCTCTCCGTCACACGGAGTGACAAATCCCAGTCTCAATTCTTGCCAACCCAACAGACACTTTCGGAGATATCCGTAGTGCACCTTTATAGCCACCCAGTTACGTTGTGACGTTTGGTACACCCAAAGCATTCCTACGGTATCCGGGAGTTGCACAATCTCATGGTCTAAGGAAAAGATACTTGACATTTAGAAAAGCTTTAGCATACGAACTACACGATCTTGTGCTAGACTTAGGATTGGGTCTTGTCCATCGCATCATTCTCCTAATGATGTGATCCCTTTAGCAATGACATCCAATGTCCATGGTCAGGAAACCATGACCATCTGTTGATCAACGAGCTAGCCAACTAGAGGCTCACTAGGGATATGTTGTGGTCTATGTATTCACACATGTATTGCGGTTTCCGGTCAATACAATTATAGCATGAATAATAGACAATTATCATGAACAAGGAAATACAATAATAACCATTTTATTATTGCCTCTAGGGCATATTTTGAACACGTCGGTGGACGCCCAAGGGGCCCACGAGACAGGGGGCGCGCCCTATAGGGGGGGGGCCTCCTATCTCGTGGAAGCTTCGACTGCTTCTTGACTTGCACTCCAAGTCCTCTGGATCACGTTCGTTCTAAAAATCACGCTCCCGAAGGTTTCATTCCATTTGAACTCCGTTTGATATCCCTTTTCTTCGAAATACTAAAATAGGCAAAAAAACAGTAATACGGGCTGGGCCTCCGGTTAGTAGGTTAGTCCCAAAAATGATATAAATGTGTAAAATAAAGCCCATAAAGATCCAAAAGGGGTAATATAATAGCATGGAACAATCAAAAATTATAGATACGTTGGAGACGTATCAACCAGCACCATCCATCATCTTCCTCATCGGCACCACCATGGCCACAAGCTGCATGATGCGGGGATGCCACCTCCCATTCCCCTCGATTACCGTAATGTTCCACCGAGTCCGTTGTGCAATTTTCAGAACCCTAACCTCGACAAACAACAAAAATCATCTTGCAATCGTACCCAAAAAATAAATAAATGGAACCACACATAATTTGACTTTTGCTTTGCACAAGAGGAAAAACGAACAGGCAAAGAACCCCTTCTTAATCAGGTGCAGGAGGATAAACAAATGACACCAAGAGTTCAGACATTCGCTTGGAGGCTTCTTAGGAAAGCACTTCCTACCGGTAAGAGGGCAGGTAGGTACTCCAAACATATCATTGAAAAGTGTTCTAGATGTGGACAATTAGAAGATGAAATGCATATGTTGTTTCTCTGCCCTTTTTCTAAAGCTGCATGGTTTTGCTATCCTTGGTTTATTAAAACTGAATCTCTGGCTGAAAATTATCATTCTATTCCTGATATGGTTCGTGCTTTGATTACATCTCAACATCCACAAATAAACTTGACTACTCTATACTTTTCTATGGTGTCTTTGGAAAGCTCAGAACGACTGTCTATTGCAGAAAATTATGCAAGCCTTCCCAGGTGTATGCTGCAGCAAATGCAATAATTGAAGCAACCAATTTAGAAGATAAGAACTTCGCTCAACAACAAGAAAGCGATATAGCTCAGGAGCAGTTGTAGGCTTCTTCAACAACCACGCATACACATGACTGTAATAACCTTGCAGGGAATGTCATCCTTTGCGACGCAGCCTGGGAGAGACACACATATTCAGAGCTGGGTCATGCTGGCTTAGGAGTAATCATTACCATGCAAGACAATCGGCACCTACAACAACTACACGTCTCTGCGCTTTCGCCTCTAGTTTCATCACCCCTCCTGGCTGAGACTTACGGGCTGTTCCTAGGTACAAAGTTAGCAGATCTTCTGCAGGTTCAGAACCCTCACCTTTGCACCGACTGCTCGGTGTTAGTTTCGGCGGCAAGGTCATCCAAGCCTCTCCCTCTTTTAATCGTAACAGGATCACTCACATCAAGAGAAGCAACAATGTAAAAGTTGATCATCAAGCTCGATTAGCTTTACGGATTCAGACAAGGTCCTTAACTGTTCGTTGCTTATGTACACAAGCAGATCAAGGTCAATGTCCTGGCAAGGGACATAGTTTCTGGTTCTAGCATGAGTCCTTTCTTGCTTATTTCTGTAAAATACACATGATCATCAATAAAGTTTTCTTGTGTTAAAAAAAAAGAAGAACGGGCAAAGAACCATAACTGCCCTGTGTGTCTCACAGGTTGGGACCAAACACGACAAAAACATGGCCGCCGCACAACAGAATCAAACCCAAAAGGAAAAGGAAAAAAATCACACACACGTTCTCAAGCGGTGCGGTGCGGCTGCGGCGCGGTGGCTCCTCCCCATTCCCAAGTTCCGACCGGCCACCGAGACACGGACACACACCCACCCGCGGCTCCGACCATGGCCGCCGCCCTCGCGTCGCCGCGCACCTCGCGGCAGCTCGTCGACGCCCTCACCGCGCACCTCTCCCTCTACCACGCCGCCAACCCTAGCAGCCCCTCCCCTTCCCCATCCCCCTCCCCCACCCCTCGCGCCGCGATCCTGCGGTGGCTGGCCGCGCTGCCGCCGCCGGCGCGCGCGGCG
>NC_041393.1:655533039-655571706 GCF_002162155.2 Triticum dicoccoides
TTCGCCCGCGCGCTCCTCTTCACCGCCTCCCCAGCCTCCCCGCGCCCCGATGCGATCACGCTCGCCGAGCCCCTCCTGGCCGACCTCGACGCCTTCGTCGCCGCCATGGACGAGATCTCCGGCGGGGCCTTCCTCCGCGCAGGCGACGGCGAGGTCGACCTGGCCGCATTGGCGTCCGAGGAGTTCCCCGAGCTGCCCTGGCTCAAGGCCAAGGGGTACTACGTGATCGAGGAGTTCGTGGCCAACTGGGTCGAGATCGCGCTGCGGATGTCGTGGGCGGCGGCCGCGGCCGGGGGCGGCGTCGGCGGGAAGAAGGCGGTGAGGGTTGGGAGGTGCGTCAAGGAGAAGGCCGGGCTGGCGTCGACGGCCTTCTGGAGGGAGAAGGGGTATGTGGACTGGTGGATGCGGCTGGAGCCCCGGGTGAGAGCAAGGATCACAGGAGCCTTCTTCGGGAAGAGTGCAAAGGCGCTGGTAATATGCCCTCTCACTCTGCGTTTCGACATGTTTTTAGTTCATGGCTTCAGAGTGTGCTATGGTCGATGCTTGTCTCAGTTGTATGCATTTAATTTCAGGCTATATAGCTTGTAGTATATGCAAAGTGCAAAAGTTTCAGAGCAATGCTGCACTTTTACCTGCTAGTTTCTTTGGCATGGTTTTTATTCAAGTGAAACCAAACCCTGACAGCAACACATTTGCTTCTTATTGTACATGACTATATATATGTATTGTGCTGAAACATCTGTCTGATCTAATTAGAATGTATAGGTGAGTTAAATAGGTTTGATTTCCGTTTTATGGGGTGGTAGAGGCAATCCATGCATTTTGGGTAACTAGTTGTTGTTTTTGCTGTATTGCAAGAAAGGAGATAATGCTGGCTGAATGTGCTTGAGGAAGAAAAGTAAAAAAGTGATGGGAATTGCATGCCTAGAACGTTGTTCACTTATTGTCATCATATTTAAAATCAGCTGTTCTAGGTAAATTAGGCTCTGAGAAAAACCTTCCAGAAAAAGCTAAACAGCACACAAATATACTGCTCTTGGATCCATGATTTAACTATTTAGCATTCTGTCCGGGAGGCTCTAGTGGAGGATGGATTGCAAGATTATGTTATTATTTAAGAAAAGACTGAGTTCTGATATATTTAGTCGGATAAAAAATACTGACGCTTAATGCTTTACATATTGTTTTGGAAAGATCATATCAAACATTCTGCTTATGTAATGTATGTTTAGAGGGTGGAAGTAACTTTTGATGAAATATCTGCACTTACATGATTAAACTATTTGGCGAATGACGTATTTACTTTGCTTGCCCAAATGTGCATTCTCTTTTGAATTACAAGCATAGACAGTCCATGCACTCTTTCATAATCAATGCATCAGGGATGATTATCATGTTCTTACTAGGTTGAACAAACCAAAGATCTGATCACAAACCAATCATTTATTGAAAACAACTTTGAGGCCTTGTTGACTCAAATGGTTTGCTTTTCGTAAATCCTTTGTAGGAGTGCTTTTAATATAGATTCCACAATAGGTTGACCACAAGTAGGTTACTTTTGGCCTAGACAATTTAGTGTGTCCTGCCCACAGTTCTCCTCTAGCTTATGTGTAAACTTTCATTTTCAGTATTGATTTGTCTGTCTTTCTTGGGCAGTCAGATACATGCAGATTGACAAAACGGTCGTCCTTTTATCAAAAACCCGATTCAGTGTTCCTTTTAAATACCGACTGAAGAAGTTGCTATCCTGAATATGCTAATTGCTTAAGTTGACCAGCCCGCTGACATGGTGTACATGATCAGTCAGCTCTTTGCCACTCCATACCTTCTTGTTTTACATATTGCTAATGTTGGGAGGAGGATCACTAAAGTTGGTGTCATTGGTGTGCAGTTAATCTGAGGAAGTTGCTATGCCAAGTATATCTAAGTCACATACTAATAGCTCAAGTTTGCAGGCTAATGAGATTGAAGGATCAGATGTTGCTTCTAGCGATTCTGGATCATTTCTTGTAGACAGTATGTATGGAAGTACACGGCAGTCTTTTTTCAGAAAGAATCAACCTGGTTGCGGCGATGTTGCAAGCATTCTGTCTTGTAAAAAGAAGCCTGCTTTTGCTAAAGAATTAAAAAGATTGCTGGTGCTTCAGGAGATAGTGTGTTTAAAGAGCAATATTACTTACTGTGGCGGTGATGCAATCTTTCTCACTTCATTAATGTCAGCTGGCACTGTTGCTGACAATATACTCATGAGATTACGAAGACTTCTCATGGTGGTGTCGACGGAAAGTATAAAGTTGGAGCTCATTGGGGATGGAGCATCAAATAATCCAAAAAAGAATGTTGAAAAGACAAGTGTAGGTTCTCGAAAAGGAAAGAAGAAGTCTAGTAGCTCGAAAAAGCTAGCAGCGTCTTCCAAGTCGTCCAAGGTATTGTTCATTTATGCCCTTCTTCCTATAGTTTGTTATCGGCACGGGGCTGTATGCTTCAACAAGCAAGTTAGCTTGTTTGACTTAAGGACTCTTTTCCAGGACAATGGAGGCAGTAGCACAGAAACAAGAAATTCTAGGATTGTGTCAAAGTCAAACCAGCAGACTCCATCTGTTCGATGCACTATTAATGGACCCGCTTCTGAAGAAACTCCTTGCAAAGAAATTGCACCAATACCAAAGGCGGTAAGCATACTTTAGCACAATCCTACTTTGTGTTTGTTAAGTAATGACTTACAAGTGGCATACTATATATTTTAGGAGCAAGCTATCAGGTTGGCTGACTGCAATAATCAATGTAACAAAAAGAAAAACAAACGTAAAGGGAAAGCAAAACTCTCTGATCTTTTGAGAGCTGAGAACCCTGGACCTGGCAAATTGAAGACAGCTGTTGCTCATGTTGCTACAGAAGCCTTTCATAAATCTCCCGAAGCAGTAGATGCCCCACTGTGTGTCCCATCTCATGCGCATATTTCCAGTAATGACATCCCTGAAGCAGTGGGTTGTTCTGAGTCATCAAGTATCTTTGATGGAACTGAAGAAAAAGGCATCAAAAGCAGCAGAAAACTGGAAGATACCTTACGTTCTTCTATGGTTATCTCATCAGTAACCACAGAGTGTTGTCAGAGTGCACAAAAACCTGCCAACTTCAGTGTGAATGAGCAGAGCCCATCACGCAGTAGTCAAAATGAATTCATTGTCCAACCATCTTTATGTTCACCTTCCAGTAGTGATAATGTTTTATCTGGTAATCCATGCAGAAACTCTGCTGACTCCTTGGTAAGATCTGCACAGGATAAGACTGGCTGTGATATAACACAGGGAGCTTTGCATGGACTTCCTCCTGGTGTTGGTAAAGGATATGAGAAACAAATGGATCACAGCTCTGTAGTGACAACCGACAAACTTTTACCATCAGTCATTCCTGCCAACATTCTCCAAAGTGCTATAAGCGACAATGGTACAGCAGTGAAGAATGGTGTAGATGAATATTATGCATTCAACCGGAACTTGCTGGGAGGAACATCATACGAGTGGCCTAGTGTAGCACCCCATTTTGTATCACCTGAAATGCAACAGCGCCCTGCTGCAGCAGACAGGTTGCATCTTGACGTTGGTTACAGATGGCCTACTCCATTTAACCAACCTTTCATTCCTGCCAACCATCAGGTGAGAAGCTCACCAGTTGAAGCTGGATGCAATCAAATGTTATCTTCTTTGTCAGTGCCCTTAAGTTTTGATTGGCCTCCTGTTTTCAGAGGTTATGGTAAACTGACTCAAAATGCTGCTTTAAGTTATGATCCGGTATTTGCCCCACATATGCAGTCTTCTGCTTGGCCTGGGTTTCCTGCTCAACTAATTCAGAGAGGTGGCATTTGCAGTGAAAAAGATAGGAAATATTTTAGCGATAGTGACCCAAGAAACACATCAGATGTTGGGGATGATACTGAAAGCTATTGGTTTTCTGAAGAAGAATCAGACGGCCGTGCAACTTCTGGAAGAGATATTAATCAATATTTTGGCGGTGGCGTGATGTATTGGAGTCCTGCAGAACATGCCGGAACGGGCTTTTCTAGGCCACCATCTCTTAGTTCAGATGACAGTGCTTGGGCATGGCATGAGGCAGATGTTAGTCGAGTTGTTGACGATCTGGCTATTGGGATTCCATCATCAACATATAATGCAAATGGTGCATCGTCACCACCATCCAGCCCAAGCCCATCCTGTTCCCAGCATGAAACTTCTGATCCTTCCCCTCAGCCTGCTTGTCACTCAGTGGCAGGGAATGACATCAACAATGAAGCTTCACATTCTCCATCTTCTACGCAAGACAGTCCTGAAGATAAGACTACTTCGGCTGTAAAGAGTCCATCTTGTGCCAGTGAAGTAAAGGGGGATACACTACCATATGCAATGCTGCGGCCAATAGTTGTTTCTAATATATCACGAAGGCTATCAAGATCTGACTTTAGGGGTGGTCATGATCACAGGAGCCCATGTGTGTCTTCGACCAGGAGGGATATACCTCTTGTAAGAAGACCTCCATCGCCAGTATTACTTAGTGTTCCTCGCATGCCTCGGCCACCTCCTCCTTCTCCTGTTGGAGAATCAAGAAAACGTGGATTCCCAATTGTTAGATCCGGCAGTTCAAGCCCGCGGCATTGGGGGATGAGAAGCTTGTTTTCTGATGATAAAATTTTCAATAGGGCTCAGTTTTGCTTGGATGGCCCTGAAGTTGTATGGCCTTCATGGGTGAATAAAGGCACCTCTACGGGTACACTGGTACAATCAATTGAGGATACTGTCTTGCAGGACCACCTTGTTAAGATTTCACAGCTTTCACGTGATCAACATGTAAGGAATAATTTCTGTTCTTCTATTACTGGCGAGTATTTTTTATGCAGCTTTTATGCGTTCCTGACATATGTTTTTGCAGCCAGATGTTGCAGTTCCTTTGCAGCCACCTGATATGTTAAATGGTTCACCTCACAAGGCATCCCTTTCTTTGATGCACAATGCTCTACATGAAGAGATTGATCAATTCTGTAAGCAGGTATTCTCCCTTACCTCCTGCCTTTTGCATCATCACAACGTTCATGAATGTGTGGTATCAATCATTAATCATTACTCTGATGCCAAGTAATTGCATGCCGTGCCTTAGTTTGTGCACGTGAAATTCCTCCTTTGATGGGTGTTGATGCTATTCATTGTACTTGCAAGGTTGCTGCTGCAAATCTGGTGACGAAGCCCTATATAAATTGGGCTGTCAAAAGGGTCACACGGTGCCTGCAAGTTCTCTGGCCTCGCTCGCGTACAAATCTATTTGGCTCAAATGCCACTGGTTTGGCCCTTCCAACTAGTGATGTAGATCTCGTGGTTTCTCTCCCCCCAGTCCGAAATCTGGTGAGTTGCATGACCATCAACACAACATAGTAGCACAAATGCAGTTATTTTTGTGCCATCATGGAACTAAATTTGTAGCTGTTTCCAGGAACCTATTAAAGAAGCTGGAATTTTGGAAGGCCGCAATGGCATTAAGGAAACATGCCTCCAGGTAATGCATGTCGGCTAATAGATTTTTCGCTCTCTGGATTCTTTAATAGGTGAATGACCTATTATCTGATTTGGACATCAAATTTGTCTAAACAAACATTGAGATGTTAACAGTTGATTTTATCTACGCGTTTTTTCTTACACTGCGCTCTGTTCATGGTTTCACCATTGCTGCAACAATATACTGCACTGTTTCTTGTTAAAATTAACATAGGAAATAAGCGAAGCATTAAATGCTTTCTGTTTTTTTTGTTGCTATATGCCTTGTGAGTTGCTACAGATATGTTCTGGATAAGTTTAACTCTAAGTTGTCTACTTGTTTGTATATCTTCGTGGGTCATGGTAAGTTACTGGCTTTTGGCATTCAATGTTTACCTAGCAATAATTCTCTTACTATATTTTGTGTATAACTGCACGCCCATGCTTACTTACAATGCATAAATCTTTATATGCTACTTACAATGCATAAATCTTTATATGCTTTTATGCCCAAAGGAAAAAATAAAGCTGATCTTCACAGGTCTTTTTTGTTTTTCTTTAGCATGCGGCAAGGTGCCTTGGAAATCAGGACTGGGTTAGGAGTGATTCCCTCAAAACGATTGAAAACACAGCAGTAAGTCATAATCCCCTTTAATTTTCTAGTTTGCCAACTAGTTTTTATTTTCCTCATTCTTCATCATTAAAAATTGCAGATACCTGTGATCATGCTTGTAGCCCAAGTACCTTGTGACACAAATATGTCCAATGACCCTTCTGTTCTGGATAGCTCACAAGAAATTTCAGTCAATGTGCTTGGGGAGCAAGGGAGCCCTCCTCGTTCTGACAATTCTAGTTCAGAAGGCAGCAATGCACTTGCGGGCTCAAAAATGAAGGATGATTGTGATGCTGTGCGGTCAATTCGTCTTGATATAAGTTTCAAATCACCATCCCACACAGGACTCCAGACTACTGAGTTGGTAAAATCAAAAGCTACTATCAAACGGAATATTTTTAAGTAAAATAAGTTCTGCTTTGTTTCTATTTGTTGGTTTTAAAGTCAGTCTTCATGAAAAGGTTTTGTTTCTGAAATGTTTGATCACAGTTGGTAGTTTTGTATCATTATCTTCAGTTTACTGTAACAGAAAATCAACCTGTAAGTAAGTATCACTGGATATTTTGAACAATTAGTCATGAGCATTGCATGATCATGTAATAAAAATACAAATATAGTATAATGTGGAATGCTTAATGGGTAATTGGGTATGATTAAGTACATACTTAGTCGATACCTATCTCTTGCAGGCATAGATTGTTGCCTTATGTATCCGCGCTATGTAAGATTGCAGTTCAGTATTGTAATAATCTGTGTGTGAAGCATGATCTTAATTCAAATTATACCATTTGTACATAAATTTATTGCCATACTTAAGTTGCATCATGTCAATTGTGCACAGTTTGAATTATCATCATTGCTCTTGGTTCTTGTCAGTTGTCACATGTTCGGAAGCACTAATGTTTTCCCATTAAAAAGTACTACCTCCGTATCAAAATATAAGACGTTTTTTGTAGGCTAAACTAGCCTACAAAAACATCTTATATTTTGGTATGGAGGTAATAGTAATGTTTTCTCCTTGATGCTTACATACATGTCGTCTCAAATGACCCTAAGGATGAGATAATGATGGTTCTTGTGTGATTTCTGTTTTTTAATGATGTCATGATGATTCTGCAACTAAAGAAAAAGAGATGCTGGAAGGCAACATTTATAAGGTTTTGGATTTGTTTAGTATGTAGAGTTCAATATCACCATAATCACTTAGTTTCTTTCTCAAGTGCAAGTCTTGTACACATGAATGGCCGCTGCTTGGTTGGTTGAACCATAGAACTATCTAACTACATGGTACTGCCACATACTTTGGTGGCCATGACATTGTGCTTGAAAGTCATGAATACAAAATTTTCAGGACTAAAATTGGAGATACAAGTTTGCCGCTCTTATTCACCTTCTTTCTTATCTTGCTACAGGTTGGTGAGCTGACTCAGCAATTTCCTGCGGCTTTACCCCTTGCATTAATCATGAAGAAGTTTTTGGCAGATCGTAGTTTGGACCACCCATATTCGGGTGGTCTAAGCTCTTACTGTTTGGTATGTAGCTTTTCTTAATACTCCTGTGATTTTTTTTTCGTGTTGATTTGACTCTGAAAGCTTGTTTGCGCTGGATAACTTCTTTATGTTTACCTACATGCTCTCCAGATCATTGCTTCTTAGTTATTAATGACTCAAATATCTTAATGTTAGTAGGAAATTTTCTCGTTAATTTTATCAGGGTTGGTCATAGTTGAATGTTCTATACTTTTGATGGTTTGTCTGGACTAAACCTTTCAATCAGATAAAAAAATTCGGCCAGATAATATGTCCTCACAGTGTCTGCTAATGTATGTCTAACAGCATTACAAGCACGTTTCCGAGCTAACTTTTAGTTTCTTATATATTTTCAGCTTTGGATAACATACTTGATGCTTACATTTCATGTTAGCATATTATATTTATTAATGACATTAACTCTTGAGATGACCTGTGAAAAGAACTTCATTTTTAATATCCTTTGCAGGTGTTGTTAATCACTCGTTTTCTTCAGCATGAACATCATCTTGGTCGGCCTATTAACCAAGTAAGTTGCACATCTTGAATAGTATAGCTCAATTGGAATCTACATCATTTTTTCCCTTGGTTACTCTATCCTGTTTCTGTGAGATTTGTTTCTGTATAATAGATTATATTTTAGTGATTGGCTCACATATATGTAGATATTTGGTCATCTTTGAGTTTCAAACTTCAGTAGTACAAATGGAAAAATAAAAATTCATCCCTGGTCCTCCTTAGCAAGTTCATATTTTTATTGTAAACTGCCACTAATGCTACATTTTTGCTGTTTGTGTTTGGCAGAATCTAGGGAGCCTTTTGATGGATTTCCTGTATTTTTTTGGGTAAGTGAGCATGTATGGACACTTTATTGTTTATAACATAAGGGAAAAGATAAGTACCAGATGTAGAAAAAGCGTGTAAAGTGTGCTAGAATGACTATAGGGGCTCAGTGTATGGTTTCTCTTTTGGAACAGCTAAATTAGCAATATATTGGTGCATCTTACTTTTAACCGCTTTCAAACATTCTGGATGACAGGAATGTGTTTGATCCACGCCATATGCGTATTTCCATCCAAGGAAGTGGAATTTATTTGAACCGAGAAAGAGGGCACAGGTAATAAAAGTCGATCTCAGTAATACATCGGTTATGTCTGTCACCTTCTGCCTATGTTAAGGTTTCATATTGTGGATTTTGCAGCATTGATCCAATTCATATCGATGACCCTCTTTGCCCTGCTAACAATGTGGGCCGGAATTGTTTCCGAATCCATCAATGCATCAAGGTTGGTTGAAATTATCTTTTCTGGACTGCTTGAATCCATCTTTTGCTATCTAAAGCGTTTTGGACTTTGTGCAACGCCGTTTTCTGTTATTATGCTCTGTTATGTAGTCATTCATCTGGCTGGGGAATCTTGGTATTGAAATTTAGTCTTTGCACGGTACTAGTACTAATGCGTTCTTTGTTTGGCCTTTGAAGATATAAATGTTCTTCGGGCAAATCATGGATCAATAAGTCTTACTGGTATTTTCTGATGCTTTTCATGGCAGGCTTTTGCTGATGCTTTTGCAGTTCTAGAGAACGAGCTACTGCAGTTCACTGCAGAATGTAACATGCCTGCATCATCATTTAGCCTACTGAAGAAAATAATTCCAAGTATTGATTCTAATGAGTTGTAGCAATGAAAAGAACCTGTGAGTCCACAAGCTACATGAACTGTTGGGTTGGAATGGCCTCTGCTTGTGTTCTGGACTCTGAGTTACTACTGCAGCTGGTGGAAAAGGTCAGTAGAGATAAATTTGCAAGCTGGTCTTAATTCTAGGTTACTTTCTTTTTTCTGCTGTACATCTTAATAGTAGTCCTGTGAGTTTTTAGCGCTAGTAGGTGTGAAAACATTGATAGAAAAATGTTTATATTCAAGTTTTCTATTTAGTGCAGGCTTGTTCGAAGGTACGATGCCAGCTGCCCTCCTCTCGCCTCTGGCTGTTTAGAACCCGAGACCGTTATTTGAGGTATTAGGCTGAATTGGATGATTCAAGAGCAAGATAGGGTTGCACTCTGCACACAGAAGGTACTGTACTTGTCACTTCTGTAATGTAAACACACCTAATCATTTTATAAGTGTATGTAAATTTCATCCGCTTATACCATGAACATAGATGCTGAACCTCATGCCAGTGGTATGTGCTGCCAAGGATGCGGAAATGGACTCGCCTAATGATGTGTGCTGCCAGACCTATAAGGTCACGGAGGAGCAGTACAGCAGATCCACACAGAAATCCGGATCCGGAGGAGCAGCACGCAGGATATGATCTAGCAGAGGCTCTACATATTTTCTGAATCATCTGTTCTCTGAACCTTAGAAAATGCTGAAGAAAAGAAGATCAAAATCCGTATGGCGCGCCGAGTCCTTCGTGCTTTTGGCAGCCCGCATCAGCTTGTGGAACAGAACAGGAAACGGAGAAATGCTACGGAGGAGGTTACCTCTATTCTGAAACAAAGAATGAATCGACTCCTACGTGTGGCCTGTACCGGACTTGTACTGGAAGTGGCAACTGATATAGCAACGTGATTGTTCTCCCGTGGAGTAAGATTGTTCCCCGGACACACCAAGAGGGTGACTGCGAAGATAACTGCAAGTGATCTCGAGTGCCAGATTCTTCGTTGCAGTCACTCGCCAACGGTTTGCCGAGTTACTCTTCTTCAGAGACAAGTTAGAGCATCAGAAACATGGTCAGGTGACGGCATTGGCTCTGTCTTACAAAAGCAGACTTCGTTTTCCTGCAGCTGATGAGAGTCAAGTTGCTGCTTTTATAGCGAGGCAGACTTCAGTTCCTGCAGCCGATGAGATCTAAGATGCCGCTTTTGCAGTTTACTCCAACACAAATTTGGAAGTAGCATGTTCTTGACTTGTTGCGCTGATGTTCTTCCGTTTTCTTTCTTGTGCAAGTATCGACTAATATTTTTACAATTACCTTGATGAATGTCTGCCATTTTTCATCACTAAATTTGTTCACAACTACTCCATCCGTTCCTAAATACACGTCTTTTTAGAGATTTCAATATGAACTACATACGGACGTATAAATCTGAACTACATACGGATGTATATATACATATTTTAAAGTGTAGATGCACTCATTTTGCTTCGTATGGGGGAGTACTACATACGGACGTATATATACATATTTGAAATCCCTAGAAAGAGTTAAAATTAGGAATGGGGGGAGTACTAAACAGTTTTTGCCTTCTTTGTCACAAACTGTTATCAAAATTAAGAATACTTTGAAAAAATTACACATGTAGATGTTGATGTAATATGTACACTTTGCAGTTTTTATTTCTTCCTTTTAAAGTAATATACATTTTGTGTGACAAAAGGACATTTGTGATGGGCTAACAAGGCCACTTTCTGTGCACAAATTTATTTCCTGCCATTTACTAGCAATAAAAAAATGCAATCTGTTTGCACCATTTTTCTCTCTTTTTGCAAATGTGGATGTTACTTGTTAGAAGTCCATTATAAATTAACAACTCTTAAACTCAATTTGGTTTAAAATCTTAGATACTAAGCTCCCTTGATTTGAGCATGTTCTACAAGGCATTGCTTGGTTATTACTCCCTCCGTCCCGAAATATAAGACATTTTTTTGGTACTATGATAGTGTAAAAAAGCGTCTTATATTTTGGGATGGAGGGAGTAGTTTTTATCTCTTCTTTTCTCTATTGGTTTCAATAATATATATTTTTCTTCTTTTTTTATATTTTCACATTTTTATTCATGAACATTTAGAAAAAATCATGACATTTTTAAAAACCAATTAAGATTTTAAAAAATCCGTGAACAATTTTTAAAGTTCATGAACCTTTTAAAGTTTGTAATTTTAAAAAAAATTTGCAACCATTTTTCAATTTTATGAATATTTTTTCACAATTTATGATTTTTAATTTCCGTCATTTTTTTAAATCTGTGCACATCTTTTGATGTAATTTACTTTTAAAATAAAAAAATGATGGAATTTTTTTTTTGAGCTAGCAGTAGTGCGAGTTGAAGAAAGAGCTAAGCGAGTGAGCGGAATAGGGATAAAACGAGGGCAACATGGATAAAAACTAGACGGAACAGCCAAGCGAGTGAGCGGAACAAGGATAAAACTGAAGCAACACAGATATAACCAAATCGAAACAAACCGTCGTAATAACCTGCTAGAGAAAAAAGAGTTAATTTCATGAATGAAAAATGGTTTGGTGATCGGTAGCCGTGTAGTACTATTCAAACCTACGAAAACCTAGGCCCGCCACTTTGCCATGCCGTTGCCGTTTTCTCCGGGCTCCGACAGTTCTGCTTCTCGTCGGTACCCATGATGCCCCTCGTTGCCCCAAGTGGCATGTTCCCAGGAGACGACAAGGTGAATGGCATGGAGGTGGTGGACCTAATCACGTTTCTGATTCCTGTTTAGGGTCCTCCTTGCAGAAGTCCATGGACTTGGTTGTACCCATTTATTTATTTAAGGTCCTTTGTAAGATATGATGTATGCTAGTTTTCAATGAATAAATCTTTAGGATCCTTTGGGATCTTTTGCTGTTAAAAAAACCCCACTAAACCGTCTTCTATGATAACGGGATATCTAACGAACATCATATTTTTAGACATGACAAATCAAATATTTTTCATGACAGATTATGTTTGTCGAGGATGGCAAGTTTAGCTGGCGAGTATAACAGATCCGTCGTTGTTCCTTTTTTGCCAGTAAATTTCGTGCTTGCAAACAAAAGTTGCTATACCCACACCAACATAAATTACTGAAAGGATCGATATAGTTGACTAGAGGGGGAGGGTGAATAGGCAACTAACAGTTTTTAGTTTTTCTTTACCAAATTAAACTTTGCATCAAAGTAGGTTGTCTAAATGTGCAACTAGGTGAGCAACCTATATGATGCAACAACAACAAACAAGCAAGCATGCTAGGGAATCAACACATAAGAAGCTTGCACAAGTGAAGGCGAGAAGTAACCAATAACGGAGCTGGTGGAGACGAGGATGTGTTACCGAAGTTCCTTCCTTTTAAGGGGAAGTACGTCTCCGTTGGAGCGATGTGGAGGCACAATGCTCCCCAAGAAGCCACTAGGGCCACCGTATTCTCCTCACGCCCTCACACAATGCGAGATGTCGTAATTCCACTATTAGTGCCCTTGAAGACGGCGACCGAACCTTTACAAACAAGGTTGGGGCTCTCTCCACAACCGAATTGGAGGCTCCCAATGGAACCACGGAGCTTCACCACAATGGAATGTTGCTCCGAGGTGACCTCAACCATCTAGGGTGCTCAAACACCCAAGAGTAACAAGATCCGCAAGAGATTAGTGGGGGGAATCAAATTTCTCTTGGTGGAAGTGTAGATCAGGGCCTTCTCAAGCACTCCCTAGAAAATCAACAAGTTTGATTGGCTAGGGAGAGAGATCGGGCGAAAATGAAGCTTAGAGCATCAATGGAGCTTGGGAAAGAAGAGGTAGTCAACTCGGAGAAGAAGACTCCCCTTATATAGTGAGGGACAAATCCAACCGTTATCCACTTAACCAGCCTGCGACCTGCGGTACTATTGCACCAGACAAGCGGTACTACCGCAAGGGATTGCGGTACTACCTCTAGGAGGTGCGGTACTACCACACCCATGGTAGAGACCAGAAGAAGCCCTTTTGTGTTGCTACAGCAAGCGGTACAACTGCCGGAGCGGTACTACCGCGCACCCTTGCAGTACTACCGCAAAGCAGGGTTCGTCTAAGTTGGAAAGGCACAGATGAATAGAAATACATCCGTAGCTACTTCCGCTGATTTTCGATCTGTGAAAAAATCCGACATGGTACTACCGCATACAGGGAGCGGTACTATCGCGTAGGGCGCGGATGTAAAAAATTACATCCACCCCCACTTCCGCTCGTGTTGTTGTGCTGGGCCAGAGGCCACGGTACTACCAGGCCCGGCGAGCGGTACTACCGCAAGAGCATGCGGTACTACCGCGCCCCTGGCCGGTACTACCGTGGGTCTCTGCGGTACTACTGCTTCCTTGAGCAGTACTACCGCATGCCACAACACAACCACACTAGGAGTCCTTCATTTTGCCAAGACACGGAGAAACGGAGGTTGCTCCAAAGAGGCAAAGGAAAGGTGGTGCAAAGTAATGGACGTGTACGTGATGATGCCACCCAAACCTTTCCAAAGTGGACCCCCTCTTAATAGTACGGCTTTCCTACGACTCAAATCCACCGAAAAGAAATGTAGAGAAAACTCCGTCTTCAATAGACTCCGAGGGGCAATGAATCATCTTGTGCCTAAACATGAGATATCTGAAATGCTCAATGCACACGATTAGTCCGCAAAAGCATTGTCATCAATCACCAAAACCACATAGGGAGAAATATGCCCTTACAATCTCCCCCTTTTTGGTGGATTGATGACAATACGAGGACTTGCATATAAGGATATAACAAAGGTCATAAGCAAACTGAAATGATCTAGATGACGACTAGAGGGGGGGGGGTGAATAGGAGTTTTAGAACTTTTACGGATTTGGCTTTATCCTAATGCGGAATTAAACTAACGGATACTTTTTAAGCACAAATCCTAAATAAGCTAGGCTCAACTAAGTGCACCAACAACCTATGCTAAACAAGATATGCACTTAAGCAAACTAGCAAGCACAAACTATATCACAAGATAAGGAAATGTAGGAACTACTTAGCAATTCAACTAGCACAAGATATATCAATATAAGCAAGTATGAATCGCGGAAAGTAAAGGGTTTAGGTATGAGATAACCACAAGTGAGTCGGAGACGCGGATTTATCCCGAAGTTCACACTTGTGAGAGTGCTAATCTCTGTTAGAGCGATGCCAAAGCCAAAGCTCCGAGGCGTCACCAAGTGACTCACCGTATTCTCCCTTCCGAGTCACCCCCAACGGATGAGCCTCGGTTCACTTGGGGTTGGTCTTGAAGGCGACCACCACACCTTTACAAACTTCTCCGGAGCACACCACAACCACAGAAGCTTCCGGAGGAACTTGACCACCTAGGCCACTTCAACACCCTTCCCCGAAGCACACCACAAAAGGAAGCTTTCAGGGGAACCTTGACCACCTAGGCCACTTCAACACCCTTCCCGGAGCACACCAGAAAAGGAAGCTTCTGGGGGAACCTTGGGCACATAGGCCTCTTCACAATCTTCTCAATGCATCACCAAACCGTCTAGGAGGCGAAGCCTCCAAGAGTAATAAACTCACGGGCTCTCACTCAAGAAAATTGATGCGGAGAGCTCAAACCAATGCAACAAATGCAATGCAAGGTCAAGCAACAAATGCTCAACTCACTCTCTCAATCTCACAAGATGCAACTCAAGAAAGTAGGAGATTGAAGAGAGGGGATGCAATGGAGGAAATCAACAAATGACTCCAAGATCCATCCACAAACCCCCCCTTCACTTAGAGGGGAGATAGGGGTTTGGGAGAGGTGGTAAGAGGCTCAAAATAATGTTTAGAATATGAATTCACAACCCCCCAACCGGTGGGAGGAAGGAGCCCTTAAATAGACAAAACCCAAAACTAGCCGTTGGGGCTCAACGGGCACTTCCTGGACACCCCGTGTGCACGGTACACGCCCATGAGCACGGGGCCCCATGCCCACGGGTATCAAGAACCCCGTGTCCACGGGGTACCCGGGACAGCCTGCAGCAGCCCACTAAAACAATGATAACTTTGGCATACGGACTCCAAATTCGATGATCTTGGGCTCATTTTGAAGCTATGGAAAAGCCCAAGGTCCTCAGATAGAGAACCACCAAAGATCAACAAGTAGAGGCAATAATAAATTAGTTATTATTATTACATTTCCTTATTCATGATAATCGTTTATTATCCATGCTATAATTGTATTGATAGGAAACTCAGATACATGTGTGGATACATAGACAACACCATGTCCCTAGTAAGCCTCTAGTTGACTAGCTCGTTGATCAATAGATGGTCACGGTTTCCTGACCATGGACATTGGATGTCATTGATAACTGGATCACATCATTAGGAGAATGATGTGATGGACAAGACCCAATCCTAAGCCTAGCACAAAGATCGTGTAGTTCGTATGCTAAAGCTTTTATAATGTCAAGTATCATTTCCTTAGACCATGAGATTGTGCAACTCCTGGATACCATAGGAATGCTTTGGGTGTACCAAACGTCACAACGTAACTGGGTGGCTATAAAGGTGCACTACAGGTATCTCCGAAAATGTCTGTTGGGTTGGCACGAATCGAGACTGGGATTTGTCACTCCGGTTGACAGAGAGGTATCTCTGGGCCCACTCGGTAGGACATAATCATAATGTGCACAATGTGACCAAGGGTTGATCACGGGATGATGTGTTACGGAACGAGTAAAGAGACTTGCCGATAACGAGATTGAACAAGGTATCGGCATACCGACGATCGAATCTCGGGCAAGTACAATACCGCTAGACAAAGGGAATTGTATACGGGATCGATTGAGTCCTTGACATCGTGGTTCATCCGATGAGATCATCGTGGAACATGTGGGAGCCAACATGGGTATCCAGATCCCGCTATTGGTTATTGACCGGAGAACGTCTCGGTCATGTCTGCATGGTTCCCGAACCCGTAGGGTCTATACACTTAAGGTTCAATGACGCTAGGGTTATAGGGAATAGATATACGTGGTTACCGAATGTTGTTCGGAGTCCCAGATGAGATCCCGGACGTCATGAGGAGTTCCGGAATGGTCCGGAGGTAAAGATTTATATATGGAAAGTTGTTGTTCGGGTTCTGGGAAAAGTTCGGGTTTTTCTGGTATTGTACCGGGAAGCTTCCAGAAGATTCCGGAGGATTCCGGAGGGGTCCGGAGGTCCGGAAATTGTTCCACCACGTCCAATACAGCAGCATGGGCTGTAAGGGGGGCACCCTAGCCTTAATGGGCCAGGGGGACCAGCCCCCCAAGGCCCATGCGCATGGGAGAGGGGAAACCCTAAGGGGGAGGGCCTCCACTTGACTTGGGAGGCACTCCTCCCCCTTGGCCGCCGCACCCAACCCTAGATGGGATCTAGGGGGGCCGGCCCCCTTCTCTCCCCACCTATAATAGTGGAGGGGTGGGAGGGCAGCCGCACCCCAAGTTCTGGCGCAGCCCTCCCCCTCTCCCAAGTACTCCTCTCCCGCGGTGCTTGGCGAAGCCCTGCAGGATTGCCACGCTCCTCCACCACCACCACGCCATCGTGCTGCTGCTGGACGGAGTCTCCCCCAACCTCTCCCTCTCTCCTTGCTGGATCAAGGCATGGGATATGTCACCGGGCTGTACGTGTGTTGAACGCGGAGGTGCCGTCCGTTCGGCACTAGGATCTCCGGTGATTTGGATCACGACGAGTACGACTCCTTCAACCCCGTTCTCTTGAACGCTTCCGCTTAGCGATCTACAAGGGTATGTAGATGCACTCTCCTTCCCCTCGTTGCTGGTTTCTCCATAGATAGATCTTGGTGATACATAGGAAAATTTTGAATTTCTGCTACGTTCCCCAACACTGGCATCATGAGCTAGGTCTATCGCGTAGATTCTTTGCACGAGTAGAACACAAAGTAGTTGTGGGCGTTGATCTTGTTCAATATGCTTACCGTTACTAGTCCAATCTTGATTCGGTGGCATTGTGGGATGAAGCGGCCCGGACCGACCTTACACGTACTCTTACGTGAGACAGGTTCCACCGACTGACATGCACTTGTTGCATAAGGTGGCTAGCGGGTGCCAGTCTCTCCCACTTTAGTCAGATCAGATTCGATGAAAATGGTCCTTATGAAGGGTAAATAGCAATTGGCATATCACGTTGTGGCTTTTGTGTAGGTAAGAAACGTTCTTGCTAGAAACCCTTAGCAGCCACGTAAAACATGCAAACAACAATTAGAGGACGTCTAACTTGTTTTTGCAGGGTATGCTATGTGATGTGATATGGCCAAGAAGAATGTGATGTATGAGATTGATCATGTTCTTGTAATAGGAATCACGACTTGCATGTCGATGAGTATGACAACCGGCAGGAGCCATAGGAGTTGTCTTTATTTATTGTATGACCTGCGTGTCATTGAACAACGCCATGTAATTATTTTACTTTATTGCTAACCGTTAGCCATAGTAGTAGAAGTAATAAGTTGGCGAGACAACTTCATGGAGACACGATGATGGAGATCATGACGATGGAGATCATGGTGTCATGCCGGTGACGATGATGATCATGGAGCCCCGAAGATGGAGATCAAAAGGAGCAAAATGATATTGGCCATATCATGTCACTATTTGATTGCATGTGATGTTTATCATGTTTATGCATCTTATTTTCTTAGAACGACGGTAGTAAATAGGAGGATCCCTCATTAAAATTTCAAGAAAGTGTTCCCCCTAACTGTGCACCGTTGCGAAAGTTCGTCGTTTCGAAGCACCACGTGATGATCGGGTGTGATAGATTCTAACGTTCACATACAACGGGTGTAAGCCAGATTTACACACGCGATACACTTAGGTTGACTTGACGAGCCTAGCATGTACCGACATGGCCTCAGAACACAAGAGACCGAAAGGTCGAGCATGAGTCGTATGGTAGATATGATCAACATGAAGATGTTCACCGATGATGACTAGTCCGTCTCACGTGATGATCGGACACGGCCTAGTTGACTCAGATCGTGTAATCACTTAGATGACTAGAGGGATGTCTATCTGAGTGGGAGTTCATTAGATGAACTTAATTATCCTGAACATAGTCAAAAACACTTTGCAAATTATGTCATAGCTCGCGCTTTAGTTCTACTGTTTTAGATATGTTCCTAGAGAAAATATAGTTGAAAGTTGACAATAGCAATTATGCGGACAGTAGAAGGCTTATGTCCTTAATGCACCGCTCGGTGTGCTGGACCTCGAATGTGGTCTGTGGATGTTGCGAACATCTGACATACACGTTTTGATGACTACATGATAGTTCGGTAATGTTAAATGGTTTAGAATTGAGGCACCGAAGACATTTCTGAAATATTGCAGAACATATGAGATGTTCCAAGAGCTGAAATTGGGATTTCAGGCTCGTTCCCACGTCAAGAGGTATGAGACCTCCGATGATTTTTCTAGCCTACAAACTAAGGGAGAAGATCTCAATCGTTGAGCTTGTACTCAGATTGTCTGGGTACAACAATCACTTGAATCGAGTGGGAGTTAATCTTCCAGATGAGATAGTGATGTTTTTTCAAAGACATTGCCACCAAGCTACTAGAGCTTCGTGATGAACTATAACAGGGATAGATATGATGATCCTTGAGCTATTCGCAATGTTCGACACCGCGAATGTAGAAATCAAGAAGGAGCATCAATTGTTGATGGTTAGTGAAACCACTAGTTTCAAGAAGGGCAAGGGCAAGAAGGGGTACTTCATGAAACGGCAAATCAGTTGCTGCTCTAGTGAAGAAACCCAAGGTAGACTAAGTGCTTCTGTAATGAGAGGAACGGACACTGAAGCAGAACCACCCTAGATACTTGGTAGATGAGAAGGCTGGCAAGGTCGATAGAAGTATATTGGATATACATTGAATTAGATGTGTACTTTACTAGTACTCCTAGTAGCACCAGGGTATTAGATACCGGTTTGGTTGCTAAGTGTTAGTAACTCGAAATAAAAGCTACGGAATACACGGAGACTAGCTAAAGGTGAGCTGACGATATGTGTTGGAAGTGTTTCCAAGGTTGAAGTGATCAAGCATCGCACGCTCCCTCTACCATCAAGATTGGTGTTAAACCTAAATAATTGTTATTTGGTGTTTGCGTTGAGCATAGACATGATTGGCTTATGTCTATCGCAATACGGCTATTCATTTAAGGAGAATAATGGTTACTCTGTTTATTTGAATAATACCTTCAATGGTCTTGCACCTAAAAGGAATGGTTTATTAAATCTCGATCATAGTGATACACATTTTCATGCCAAAAGATATAAGATAGTAATGATAGTACCACTTACATGTGGCACTGCCATGTAAGTCATATTGGTATAAAACGCATGAAGAAGCTCCATGTTGATGGATCTTTGGACTCACTCGTTTTTGAAAAGTTTGAGACATGCGAACCATGTCTATTGGTGTATACGCATGATGAAACTCCATGTAGATGGATCGTTTGGACTCACTTGATTTTGAATCACTTGAGATATGCAAATCATACCACATGGGTAAGATGACTGAAAAGCCTCGTTTTCAGTAAGATGGAACAAGATAGCAACTTGTTGGAAGTAACAAATTTTTGATGTGTGCAGTCCAATGAGTACTGAGGCATGCAGTGAATATCGTTATGTTCTTACTTCACAGATGATTCGAGTAGATGTTGAGTATATTTACTTGATGAAACACAAGTCTGAATTATTGAATGGTTCAAGTAATTTCAGAGTGAAGTTGAAGATCATCATGACAAGAGGATAAAATGTCTATGATATGAACATAGAGATGAGTATCTAAGTTACAAGCTTTGGCACGCAATTAAGACACTATGGAAATTGTTTCACAATCAATACCGCCTGGAACACCATAGTGTGATGGTGTGTCCGAACATCATAGTTGCACCCTATTGGATATGGTGCGTACCATGATGTCTCTTATCGAATTACCACTATTGTTCATGGGTTACGCATTAGAGACAACCGCACTCACTTTAATAGGGCACCACGTAATTCCGTTGACACGGCCCCGTTTGAACTATGGTTTGGAGAAACCTGAGTTGTCATTTCTTAAAAGTTTGGGGCTGCGACGCTTATGTGAAAAGGTTTCAGGTTGATAAGCTCGAACCCAAAGCGGATAAAATGCATCTTCATAGGACACCCAAAATAGTTGGGTATTCCTCCTAATTCAGATCCGAAAGCAATAGGGATTGTTTCTTGAATCGGGTCCTTTCTCGAGGAAAAGTTTGTCTCGAAAGAATTGAGTGGGAGGATGGTGGAGACTTGATGAGGTTGTTGAACCATCACTTCAACTAGTGTGTAGCAGGGCACATGAAGTTGTTCCTGTGGCACCTACACCAATTGAAGTAGAAGCTTATGATAGAGATCATGAAACTTTGGATCAAGTCACTACCAAACCTCGTGGGTCGACAAGGATGCGTACTGCTTCAGAGTGGTACGGAATCCTGTCTTACAAGTCATATTGCTAGACAACAATGAACCTACAAGCTATGGAGAAGCGATGGTGGGCCCGGATTCCGACAAATGGCTCGAGGCCATAATCCGAGAGAGGATCCATGTATGAGAACAAAGTGTGGACTTTGGAAGAACTGCTTGATGGTCGTAAGGCTATTGGGTACAGATGGATTTTAAAAGGAAGACATACAATGATGATGAGTATCACCATTAAGAAAGCTCGACTTGTCGTTAAGATGTTTTTCGATAAGTTCAAGGAGTTGACTATGATGAGACTTTCTCACTCGTAGCGATGCTAAGAGTCTGTTGGAATTATATTAGCAATTACTGCATGATTTATGAATCCTGCAGATAGGATGTAAAAAACATTGTTTCCTCGAAGTTCTTGAGGAAAGGTTGTATGTGATACAACCAGAAGGTTTTGTCAAATCCTGAAAGATGCTAACAAGTATGCAAAGCTCCAGCAATCCTTCTAAGGACTGGAGTAAGCATCTCGGAGTTGGAATGTACGCTTTGATGGAATGATCAAAGATTTTGGGTTTGTACAAAGTTTATGAGAAACTTGTATTTCCAAAGAAGTGAGTGGGAGCACTATAGAATTTCTGATAAGTATATGTTGTTGACATATTGTTGATCAGAAATGATGTAGAATTTCTAGAAAGCATATAGGGTTATTTGAAACGTGTTTTTCAATGGAAAACCTGGATTAAGCTACTTGAACATTGAGCATCAAGATCTATGAGGATAGATCAAAAACGCTAAATGGTACTTTCAAATGAGCACATACCTTGACATGATCTTGAAGGTGTTCAAGATGGATCAGTCAAAGAAGGAGTTCCTGCCTGAGTTGTAAGGTATGAAGTTAAGAGTTAAAGCTCGACGACGGCAGAACAGAGAGAAAGGACGAAGGTCGTCCCCTATGCTTCAGACGTAGGCTCTATAGTATGCTATGCTGTGTACCGCACCGGAAGTGTGCCATGCCATGAGTCAGTCAACGGGTACAAGAATGATCCAGGAATGGATCATTGGACAACGGTCAAAATTGTCCTTGGAGTAAATAAAGGACATGTTTCTCGATTATGGAGGTGATAAAGAGTTCGGCGTAAAGGGTTACATCGATGCAAGCTTTAACACCTATCCGAGTGACTCCGAGTAGCAAACCGGATACGTATAGTGGAGCAACCATTTGGAATAGCTCCAAGTGGAGCGTGGAAGCAGTATTTACAATATGACCTAGAGATTTGCGAAATACATACGGATCTGAATGTTGCAGACCCGTTGACTAAAACCTCTCTCACAAGCAAAACATGATCAAACCCCAGAACACATTGAGTCTTAATCACATGGTGATGTGAACTAGTTTAGTGACATTAGTAAACTCTTTGGATGTTGGTCACATGGCGATGTGACCTATCAGTGTTAATCACATGGTGATGTGAACTAGATTATTGACTCTAGTGCAAGTGGGAGACTGTTGGAAATATGCCCTAGAGGCAATAATAAATTAGTTATTATTATTATATTTCCTTGTTCACGATAATCGTTTATTATCCATGCTATAATTGTGTTGATAGGAAACTCGGATACATGTGTGGATACATAGACAACACCATGTTCCTAGTAAGCCTCTAGTTGACTAGCTCGTTGATCAATAGATGGTCATGGTTTCCTGACCATGGACATTGGATGTCATTGATAATGGGATCACATCATTAGGAGAATGATGTGATGGACAAGACCCAATCCTAAGCCTAGCACAAAGATCGTGTAGTTCGTATGCTAAAGGTTTTCTAATGTCAAGTATCATTTCCTTAGACCATGAGATTGTGCAACTCCCGGATACCGTAGGAATACTTTGGGTGTACCAAACGTCACAACATAACTGGGTGGCTATAAAGGTGCACTACAGGTATCTCTGAAAGTGTCTGTTGGGTTGGCACGAATCGAGACTGGGATTTGTCACTCCGGTTGACGAAGAGGTATCTCTGGGCCCACTCGGTAGGACATAATCATAATGTGCACAATGTGACCAAGGGGTTGATCACGGGATGATGTGTTACAGAACGAGTAAAGAGACTTGCCGATAACGAATTGAACAAGGTATCAGCATACCGACGATCGAATCTCGGGCAAGTACAATACCGCTAGACAAAGGGAATTGTATACGGGATTGATTGAGTCCTTGACATCGTGGTTCATACGATGAGATCATCGTGGAACATGTGGGATCCAACATGGGTATCCAGATCCTGCTGTTGGTTATTGACCGGAGAACGTCTCGGTCATGTCTGCATGGTTCCCGAACCCGTAGGGTCTACACACTTAAGGTTCGATGATGTTAGGGTTATAGGGAATAGATATACGTGGTTACCGAATGTTGTTTGGAGTCCCGGATGAGATCCCGGACGTCACGAGGAGTTACGGAATGGTCCAAAAGTAAAGATTTATATATGGAAAGTTGTTGTTCGGGTTCCGGGAAAAGTTTGGGTTTTTCTGGTATTGTATCGGGAAGCTTCGAGAAGGTTCCGGAGGATTCCGGAGGGGTCCGGAGGTCCGGAAATTGTTCCATCACGTCCAATACAGCAGCATGGGCTGTAAGGGGGGCGCCCTAGCCTTAATGGGCCACGGGCACCAGCCCCCCAAGGCCCATGCGCATGGGAGAGGGGAAACCCTAAGGGGGAGGGCCTCCACTTGACTTGGGAGGCACTCCTCCCCCCCTTGGCCTCCGCCCCCAACCCTAGATGGGATCTAGGGGGGCCGACCCCCTTCTCTCCCCACCTATAAATAGTGGAGGGGTGGGAGGGAAGCCGCACCCCAAGTTCTGGCGCAGCCCTCCCCCTCGCCCAAGTACTCCTCCTCTCCCGCGGTGCTTGGCGAAGCCCTGCAGGATTGCCACGCTCCTCCACCACCACCACACCGTCGTGCTTCTGATGGACGGAGTCTTCCCCAACCTCTTCCTCTCTCCTTGCTGGATGAAGGCATGGGAGACGTCACCGGGCTGTACGTGTGTTGAACGCGGAGGTGCCGTCCGTTCGGCACTAGGATCTCCGGTGATTTGGATCATGACGAGTACGACTCCTCCAACCCCGTTCTCTTGAATGCTTCCGCTTAGCGATCTACAAGGGTATGTAGATGCACTCTCCTTCCCCTTGTTGCTGGTTTCTCCATAGATAGATCTTGGTGATACGTAGGAAAATTTTGAATTTCTGCTACGTTCCCCAACAATAATGATGCAAGTAGCAAAGGTTTGAGCTCTCTACATGCAACGTGATCAAGCTACTTGCCCGAGAGTCCCTCTTGATAGTACGGCTATCAAACCTACTATCCGGTCTTCCACCAAGCACTATGAGACCGGCAAAACTAGGAAAACTTAGCTAAGTTATACCTTTGCCTTGCATATTCAACTTGAGCTTGGTGATTACTCCAATGCTTGTCTCAAGTTGGAATCCCTTTCTTGTCCACAACCACTTGGTGAAGATGCTCGAATTGCTTCCTCATATTGCAATGAGGGAAGCCTCAACTTAAGCCCATCTTCACATGAGAATTATCATGATGTGGACCACAAGCTTCAAAGCATATAACCTCCGGCTTCTCATCTTGCACTTGGACTCCTCGAACCCGATGACCATCACCACTTGATGTCATCCACACATAGGCTACTTGAGATCTTTCCTTTTGATGCGAGCCCATGAGAAACACCTAACCCACATAGACATAACAAACACATAGCATGGGTTAGGTAACAAAGCACAATTAACAATTACTTACCATACCACTAGATCACTTGATCCCACGTGGTACAATGTTTGTGCTTTGAGAGTTGACCATCTAGATATAATCTTCGAGCTTCATCTTGGTCAACCAACATCTTTACTCCAAGCTCCATCTTGGTTTCTTGAAGGCCACAATGAACTCTTCATTTCCCTTCATTGCTTCAAGACAATATCACCAGAGACTCTTTCATGACCATATCAAGTTCCACTATGAATATCATCTTGGTCACCACATGCCCTTCTAAAAACTCCATCACAATCTCTTGAGAGGCATAATGAATTCTTCACTCCAGTAGCTCGCTTTAAGACTTGATCAACCAAAACCCAACACGTGAGCTCACCATGATCTTGTCTTGAAATCATAACTTCAATTCTTCTCTTTGATTATTTTCTCAAGCCCTTGATCGTTAAAAGTCCAAATATGTCAGTCTAGGCCTCGTGACCACGGGGTATCCAGAGAGTTGACACTCGACCTCGTGCGCATGGTACAAGCCCGTGTGCATGGGGTATCCAGAGAAGGATACCATGAGGACTTCTTCAGATGCTTTGATGGCAGACTTCACAAAACAACCCAATGCACTTCAAGCATCACTATGGAACATATCTTCATATAAGATTCAATGCACTTGATGCTCCATAGGAATTGTCATTTAACTCCAAAGCATAGAGCAAATATATCTTCATATATATGGACTTCATCCTTGATTACATCCAATATACTTGAGGCACTATCTTCATATATATGGACTTCATCCTTGATTCCATCCAATATCCTTGAGGCACCATCTATGGACGAAACCTTCAAATATATCTCATTGAGAAACATTAGTCCACATAGATTGTCATTTAATTACCAAAACCACACTTAGGGGCTACATGCCCGTTCACAAACCCAACATCTATAAAATATAGACGCGCTCCCCCTAGATGTGTCCACTCTGAATATGTGCTTTGGACTGCACGGCACACATACTAGGATCATAACTCCCCCTATATTTTTATAGAAAATGCATTTCTTGCAACACAACATATAACAATAAGCAAGGGGGAAAGGTAATGAATATGAGCATAAAGTAAAGGGCACAAGATAGAATAGGCTCACAAACTACTAAGCATGCATAAGACAATAGGATGAACTAGAGTGCATATGTCTTACACCATATGATAGTCTTCGGGACTCACACCGACACGAACGTAAAGCAACAAACCAAAGTAACATGAACGAAGGTACAACAAGACAAAAACAGAGAGACACAACTCGCAAATCCTACACTCTCTCCCCCTTTGGCATCGAGACACCAAAAAGGCAAAGAGGACACCTACGATACAGGTGGTAGCATCCTTTGTGGAGATCACTCATCACGCTCCTCATCAGACTCAGCAGCGGGGATGGTCTCCTCCTTAGACTCGGTTCACTGAAAGCCCTGCGCGGTCATCCATTCAGCCTCCGGGGTGATGTTCACCTCTGACCCGCTCTCCACGATCTCGCCAAAAGTCCTCAAGATTCTCTTGTCGCGCTGGCGACTCTCCTTGAAAGCAACATGAGTCCTATACTGGCCCTTGGCCTGCATGTAGAACAGGGACTTCATCCTGGCCTTCAGCTTCTTATCCCAAGAGGGCTCAGTAGATGGAGGAGCATACCCAGCAGAGCTATCCTCATCCTACTCCTCCTTAGCCTCATCCTCATCAACATCCATCCTCGCAGCCTCAGCCTCAGCCTTAGTAGTGGTATTTGAAGGAAATATGCCCTAGAGGCAATAATAAAGTTATTATTTATTTCCTTATTTCATGATAAATGTTTATTATTCATGCTAGAATTATATTAACCAGAAACATAATACATGTGTGAATACATAGACAAACATAGTGTCACTAGTATGCCTCTACTTGACTAGATCGTTAATCAAAGATGGTTATGTTTCCTAACCATAGACATAAGTTGACATTTGATTAAGGGGATCACATCATTAGAAGAATGATGTGATTGACTTGACCCATTCTGTTTGCTTAGCACTTGATCGTTTAGTATGTTGCTATTGCTTTCTTCATGACTTATACATGTTCCTATGATTATGAGACTATGTAACTCCCGTTTACCGGAGGAACACTTTGTATGCAACCAAACGACACAACGTAACTGGGTGATTATAAAGGTGCTCTACAGGTGTCTCCAAAGGTACTTGTTGAGTTGACATATTTCGAGATTAGGATTTGTCACTCCGATTGTCGGAGAGGTATCTCTGGGCCCTCTCGGTAATGCACATCATTACAAGCCTTGCAAGCATTGCAACTAATGAGTTAGTTGCGAGATGATGTATTACAGAACAAGTAAAGAGACTTGCCGGTAACGAGATTGAACTAGGTATTGAGATACCGACGATCGAATCTCGGGCAAGTAACATACCGATGACAAAGGGAACAACGTATGTTGTTATGCGGTTTGACCGATAAAGATCTTCGTAGAATATGTGGGAGCCAATATGAGCATCCAGGTTCCGCTATTGGTTATTGACCGGAGACGTGTCTCGGTCATGTCTACATAGTTCTCGAACCCGTAGGGTCTGCACGCTTAAAGTTAGATGACGGTTATATTATGAGTTTATGTGTTTTGATGTACCGAAGGTAGTTCAGAGTCCCGGATGAGGTCGGGGATGTGACGAGGAGTCTCAAAATGGTCGAGACATAAAGAGATATATTGGACGACTATATTCGGACTTCGGAAAGGTTCCGAGTGATTCGGGTATTTTTCGAAGTACCGGAGAGTTACGGGACTTCGCCGGGGAGTAGATGAGCCTTATTGGGCCATACAGGAATAGAGGAGAGAGGCCAAAAGGAAGGAGGCGTGCGCCCCCCCTCTGGTCCGAATTGGACAAGGGGCGCAGCCCTCTTTTCAATCTTCCTCTCCCCCTCTTTCCTTCTCTCCTACTCCAACAAGGAAAGGAGGAGTCCTACTCCCGGTGGGAGTAGGACTCCCCCCTTGGCACGCCCTCCTCCTTGGCCGGCCGCCTCCCCCTTGCTCCTTTATATACGGGGGTAGGGGGGCACCCCATAGACACAACAATTGATCATTGATCTCTTAGCCGTGTGCGGTGCCCCCCTTCACCATAGTCCTTCTCGATAATATCGTAGCGGTGCTTAGGAGAAGCCCTGTGTCGGTAGAACATCATCATCGTCACCACACCGTCGTGCTGACGGAACTCTCCCTCGACACTCGGCTGGATGGGAGTTCGAGGGACGTCATTGAGCTGAACGTGTGCAAGAACTCGGAGGTGCCGTGCTTTCGGTGCTTGATCGGTCGGGCCATGAAGACGTACGACTACATCAACCGCGTTGTGCTAACGCTTCCGCTTTCGGTCTACGAGGGTACGTGGACACACTCTCCCCTCTCGTTGCTATGCATCACCATGATCTTGCGTGTGTGTAGATTTTTTTTTAAAATTACTACGTTCCCCAACAGTGGCATAAGAGCCAGGTTTTATGCGTAGATGTTATATGCACGAGTAGAACACAAGTGAGTTGTGGGCGATACAAGTCATATTGCTTACCAGCATGTCATACTTTGGTTTGTCGGTATTGTTGGATGAAGCGGCCCAGACCGACATTACGCATACGCTTATGCGAGACTGGTTCTACCGACATGCTTTGCACATAGGTGGCTGGCGGGTGTCAGTTTCTCCAACTTTAGTTGAACCGAGTGTGGCTACGCCCGGTCCTTGAGAAGGTTAAAACAACACTAACTTGACGAACTATCGTTGTGGTTTTGATGCGTAGGTAAGAACGGTTCTTGCTCAGCCTGTAGTAGCCACGTAAAATTTGCAACAACAAAGTAGAGGACGTCTAACTTGTTTTTGCAGGGCATGTTGTGATGTGATATGGTCAAGATGTGATGCTATATTTTATTGTATGAGATGATCATGTTTTGTAACTGAGTTATCGGCAATTGGCAGGAGCCATATGGTTGTCGCTTTATTGTATGCAATGCAAACGCCCTGTAATTGCTTTACTTTATCACTAAGCGGTAGCGATAGTCGTAGAAGCAATAGGTGGCGAAACGACAATGATGCTATGATGGAGATCAAGGTGTCGCGCCAGTGACGATGGTGATCATGACGGTGCTTCGAAGATGGAGATCACAAGCACAAGATGATGATGGCCATATCATATCACTTATATTGATTGCATGTGATGTTTATCCTTTATGCATCTTATTTTGCTTTGATTGATGGTAGCATTATAAGATGATCTCTCACTAAATTTCAAGAAGTGTTCTCCCTGAGTATGCACCATTGCGAAAGTTCTTCGTGCTGAGACACCACGTGATGATTGGGTGTGATAGGCTCTACGTTCAAATACAACGGGTGCAAAACAGTTGCACACGCGGAATACTCAGGTTAAACTTGACGAGCCTAGCATATACAGATATGGCCTCGGAACACTGAGACCGAAAGGTCGAGCGTGAATCATATAGTAGATATGATCAACATAGTGATGTTCACCATTGAAAACTACTCCATCTCACGTGATGATCGGACATGGTTTAGTTGATTTGGATCACGTGATCACTTAGATGATTAGAGAGATGTCTATCTAAGTGGGAGTTCTTAAGTAATATGATTAATTGAACTTTAATTTATCATGAACTTAGTCCTGGTATTTATGTTGTAGATCAATAGCTCGCGTTGTTGCTTCCATATGTTTTTATATGTGTTCCTAGAGAAAACTAAGTTGAAAGATGTTAGTAGCAATGATGCAGACTTGGTCCGTGATCTGAGGTTTATCCTCATTGCTGCACAGAAGAATTATGTCCTTGATGCACTGCTAGGTGACAGACCTATTGCAGGAGCAGATGTAGACGTTATGAACGTTTGGCTAGCTCAATATGATGACTACTTGATAGTTTACTGCACCATGCTTAACGGCTTAGAATCGGGACTTCAAAGACGTTTTGAACATCATGGACCATATGAGATGTTCCAGGAGTAGAAGTTAATATTTCAAGCAAATACCCGAGTTGAGAGATATGAAGTCTCCAACAAGTTCTATAGCTAAAAGATGGAGGAGAATTGCTCAATTAGTGAGCAAAGTGCTTAGATTATCTAAGTACTACAATCACTTGAATCAAGTGGGAGTTAATCTTCCAGATAAGATAGTGATTGATAGAGTTCTCTGGTCACCATCACTAAGTTACTAGAACTTTGTGATGAACTATATTATGCAAGGATGACGAAAATGATTCCCGAGCTCTTCGTGATGCTGAAATCAATGAAGGTAGAAATCAAGAAAAAGCATCAAGTGTTGATGATTAAACAAGATCACTAGTTTCAAGAAAAGGGCAAAGGAAAAGAAAGGGAACTTCAAGTAGAATGGCAAGCAAGTTGTCACTCCTGTGAAGAAGTCCAAAGCTGGACCAAAGCCTGAAACTAAGTGCTTCTATTGCAAAGGAAATGGTCATTGGAAGCAGAAATACCATGGATATTTGGTGGATAAGAAGGATGGCAAAGTGAACAAGGGTATATTTGATATACAGGTTATTAATGTGTACCTTACTAGTGTTTATAGTAGCCCCTGGGTATTTGATACTTGTTCGGTTGCTAAAAATTAGTAACTCGAAACAGGAGTTACAGAATAAATAGAAACTAGTTGAGGGTGAAGTGACGATGTGTGTTGGAAGTGGTTCCAAGATTGATATGATCATCATAGCACACTCCCTATACTTTCGGGATTAGTGTTGAAACTAAATAAATGTTATTTGGCATTTGCGTTGAGCATGAATATGATTTTTTTTGACCTGAAACTGTAGGGTATAGACCCCATAGTAATTTTATTGCTCTACAAGAAAAGGTTCCAAATGTACACAATTTACAAGGTCTAACAGACCCAAAAAGAAAAAGAAAGAAAACATGAAACTCACCTCAAGGAGGCAAAAAGGAAATCCATCTAAGCAAATCCTCCTTGAACTTAGGCCTAATTCTATGAACCAGGAGGGAAATGTCTAGAATAAAAGAAGACCTCCATCTACGAAAAGATGGTGGGATATTCCTAAAAACCCTGTCATTCCTGACATTCCAGATGTTCCAGCATGCTAGGAAAACCACTTCAGAGAAGAAAGGCTTAGCAAAGTCTCTTCTAGCATGATAAGCAATGGCAATCATATCATCTCCAGCCATCCAGTTGATTTGAAGATAATTCCAGACCCTACAACTGAAATTACATTGAAAGAATAGATGATCTCTATCCTCTTTAGCTTGTGTTGGACATAGAACACATAAGTTAGAATCAGATACATTCCAGTGCCTTCTCTCTAGCATATCCTGAGTGTTCAGCCTATCCATAATCAGCATCCAAGCAAAGAACTTAATTCTCATAGTGCAGCAGCTAGCCCACACCCAGGATAAGAGTGGGTTGGGCACAATGTGTTTATGCAAGAAAGAATAGTATTTCTTGGCAGAATATCCCTTGCCATCCTCCTTCCACACCCATGTATCATTAAGCTGAGGATCATGGTTTGAGAGCAGCAGCAGATTTTGTAAAGTTTGTAACTCTCCAAAGGCTCTCTCAGAGAGTGGTAAATGGAATAAGGAGGTGAGCTTAGTCAAATCAAAAACCTCAGCAGCAGAAATTAGGGGATCAATGGCAAATGAAAAAAGCCTAGCAAACCTCTGCTCAAGAGGAGTATTAGTGTCCCCCAAAGACCAAGAATCAGACCAAAACAGGATAGTGTCCCCCTTATTAACATGTACTGCACTGACCATCCTGAATTTATCCATTAACTTGCAGATATCTCGCCACCAGAAAGAGCCACAAATGATGGTAGCATGAGGAACCCTATCATGATAGTAAGTGTTCCAGATGAGCTAAACCCAGGGCACATCAACTTTATTGTAGAATTTACTAGCATGTTTAAGGAGTAGAGCCTCATTCTGCATCTTTAGATTCAAAATACCCAAGCCTCCTTTGTTCTTTGGTCTGCGAACCAAACCCCAAGCAGCCAAGGACTGACCAGAATCTTGTCCATACTTCCTCCAAAGACATTGCCTCTGAATTCGTTCAAGCTGCTTTAAAATGCCAGGAGGCAAATCCAGACTACACAGGAAAAAAATTGGCACAGAAGAAAGGGCAGAGATCAGGTACTGCAGTCGCCCACCATGAGCAAGGAAGGAAGAGCTAACAGAAAGCTTCCTTTCCATACTATCCACCAGTGGCATTAAGTCCAATATCTTAGGTTTTGTAGTTCCCACAGGAAGCCCAAGATAAGTAAAAGGAAGGGTGCCAACCACACAACCAAATACAACAGCAAGTCTGGCAATCTCCACAGAATCCACATTGATAGGAAGAATGGAAGACTTATGATAGTTAACATGCAGTCCAATGGACTTAGAGAAGAGAAGTAGCATTTTCTTCAAGGAGAGCAATTGAGCTTCCTCAACAGGCATAATAATGAGTGTGTCATCAGCATACTGTATAATTGGATATTCCTTATCATGGCATGGAATAGGGAGCTGTAACAGTCCTTTCTGATGCATATCATTTACCATTGATTGCAATAGATCTGCAGCAATGGCAAACAGGAGTGGAGAAAGAGGGTCACCCTGCCTAACTCCTTTTTTACAAGCAAATTGTTTCCCAGGAACTCCGTTAAGCAGAACAGAGGAAGTTCCAGAAGCCAAAAGCATGAATATGATTTGATCATGTTTATTGCAATACGGTTATTCTTTTAAAGTCAGAGAATAATTGTTATTCTGTTTACATGAATATAGCCTTCGATGGTCATACACCCAATGAAAATAGTTTGTTGGATCTCGATCGTAGTGATACACATATTCATAATATTGATGCCAAAAGATGCAAAGTTGATAATGATAGTGCAACTTATTTGTGGCACTGCCGTTTGGGTTATCGGTGTAAAGCGCATGAAGAAACTCCATAAAGATGGATTTTTGGAATCACTTGATTATGAATCATTTGATGCTTGCAAACCGTGCCTTATGGGCAAGATGACTAAAACTCTGTTCTTCGGAACAATGGAACGAGCTACTGTCTTTTTGGAAATAATACATACCAATGTATGCGATCCAATGAGTGTTGATGCTCGTGGCGAGTATCGTTATTTTCTGACCTTCACAGATGATTCGAGGAGATATGAGTATATCTACGTAATGAAGCACGAGCCTGAAACATTTGAAAAGTTCAAAGAATTTCAGAGTGAAGTGGAGAATCATTGTAACAAGAAAATAAAGTTTCTATGATCTGATCGTAGAAGATAATATTTGAGTTACGAGTTTGGCCTTCATTTAAAAACAATGTGGAATAGTTTCACATTTCACGCCACATGGAACACCATAGTGTAATGGTGTGTCCAAACGTCGTACCGCACTTTATTGGATATGGTGCGATCTATGATGTATCTTACCGATTCACCACTATCGTTTTGGGGTTATGCATTAGAGACAACTGCATTCACGTTAAATAGGGCACCATCTAAATCCGTTGAGACGACACCGTATGAACTATGGTTTAACAATAAACCTAAGCTGTCGTTTCTTAAAGTTTAGGGTTACGATGCTTATGTGAAAAAGTTTCAGCATAATAAGCTCAAACCCAAATCGGAGAAGTGCGTCTTCATAGAATACCCAAAAGAGACCATTGGATACACCTTCTATCACAGATCTGAAGGCAAGATCTTTGTTGCTTAATATGGATCCTTTCTAGAGAAGGAGTTTCTCTTGAAAGAAGTGAGTGGGAGGAAAGTAGAACTTGATGAGGTAACTGTACGTACTCCCTTATTGGAAAGTAGTTCATCACAGAAATCAGTTTCAGTGATTCCCACAACAATTAGTGAGAAATCTAATGATGATGATCATGAAACTTCAAATCAAGTTACTACAGAACCTCGTAGGTCTTCCAGAGTACAGTCCGCAGCAAAGTGGTACGGTAATCCTGTTCTGGAAGTCATGTTACTTGACCATGGCGAACCTACGAACTATGAGGAAGCGATGATGAGCCCAGATTCCGTGAAATAGCTTGAGGCCATGAAATCCGAGATGGGATCCATGTATGAGAACAAAGTATGGACTTTGGTTGACTTGTCCGATGATCGGCAAACCATCGAGAATAAATGGATCTTCAAGAGGAAGATGGACGCTGATAGTAGTGTTACTATTTACAAAGCTCGAATTGTCGCAAAAAGGTTTTTGACAAGTTCAAGGTGTTGACTACGATGAGAATTCCTCACTCGTAGCGATGCTTAAGTCTGTCCGGATCATGTTAGCGAATTGCCGCATTTTATGAAATATGGCAAATGGATAAACAAAACTGCATTCCTTAATGGATTTATTAAAGAAGAGTTGTATATGATACAACCAGAAGGTTTTGTCAATCCTAAAGGTGCTAACAAAATGTGCAAGCTCCAGCGATCCATCAATGGACTGGTGCAAGCATCTCGGAGTTGGAATATACGCTTTGATGAGTTGATCAAAGCATATGGTTTTATACAGACTTTTGGAAAGGCCTGTATTTACAAGAAAGTGAGTGGGAGCACTACAGCCTTTCTGATAAGTATAGTGAATGACATATTGTTGATCGGAAATGATGTAGAATTTTCTGGAAAGCATAAAGGAGTGTTTGAAAGGAGTTTTTCAAAGAAAGACCTCGGTGAAGCTGCTTACACATTGAGCATCAAGATCTATAGAGATAGATCAAGATGCTTGATAAGATTTTTTTTCAATGAGTACATACCTTGATAAGATTTTTAAGTAGTTCAAAATGGAACAGTCAAAGAAAGAGTTCTTTCCTGTGTTACAAGGTGTGAAGTTGAGTAAGACTCAAAACCCGACCATGGCAGAAAATAGAAAGAGAATGAAAAGTCATTCCCTATGCCTCAGTCATAGGTTCTATAAAGTATGCTATGCTGTGTACCAGCCCTATTGTATACCTTGCTCTGAGTTTGGCAAGGGAGTACAATTTTGATCTAGGAGTAGATCACTGGACAGCGGTCAAGAATATCCTTAGTGAGGACTAAGGAAATATTTCTCGATAATGGAAGTGATAAAAGAGCTCGTCATAAAAGTTACATCGGTGCAAACTTTTACACTGATCCAGATGACTCTAAGTCTCAATCTGGATATATATTAAAAGTGGGAGCAATTAGCTAGAGTAGCTCCGTGCAGAGCATTGAAAACATATAATATTTGCAAAATACATACGGCTCTGTATATGACAGACCCGTTGACTAAACTTCTCTCACGAGCAAAACATGATCATACCTCAGTACTCTTTGGGTGTTAATCACATAGCGATGTGAACTAGATTATTTACTGTAGTAAACTCTTTGTGTGTTGGTCACATGACGATGTGAACTATGGATGTTAATCACATACAGATGTGAATATTGGTGTTAGATCACATGATGATGTGAACTAGATTATTGACTCTAGTGCAAGTGGGAGACTGAAGGAAATATGCCCTAGAGGCAATAATAAAGTTATTATTTATTTCCTTATTTCATGATAAATGTTTATTATTCATGCTAGAATTGTATTAACCGGAAACATAATACATGTGTGAATACATAGACAAACATAGTGTCACTAGTATGCCTCTACTTGACTAGCTAGTTAATCAAAGATGGTTATGTTTCCTAACCATAGACATAAGTTGTCATTTGATTAACGGGATCACATCATTAGAAGAATGATGTGATTGACTTGAGCCATTCCGTTTGCTTAGCACTTGATCGTTTAGTATGCTGCTATTGCTTTCTTCATGACTTATACATGTTCCTGTGATATGAGATTATGTAACTCCTGTTTACCGGAGGAACACTTTGTGTGCAACCAAACGTCACAACATAACTGGATGATTATAAAGGTGCTCTACAGGTGTCTCCGAAGGTACTTGTTGAGTTGACGTATTTCGAGATTAGGATTTGTCACTCCGATTGTCGGAGAGGTATCTCTGGGCCCTCTCAGTAATGCACATCACTATAAGCCTTCAAGCATTGCAACTA
This sequence comes from Triticum dicoccoides, assembly GCF_002162155.2. Taxonomy (NCBI): domain Eukaryota; kingdom Viridiplantae; phylum Streptophyta; class Magnoliopsida; order Poales; family Poaceae; genus Triticum; species Triticum dicoccoides. The sequence continues at coordinate 655,568,691 of NC_041393.1, forward strand.
ATGAGTTAGTTGCGAGATGATGTATTATGAAACGAGTGAAGAGACTTGCCAGTAATGAGATTGAACTAGGTATTGAGATACCGACGATCAAATCTTGGGCAAGTAACATACCGATGACAAAGGAAACAACGTATGTTGTTATGCGGTTTGACTGATAAAGATCTTCGTAAAATATGTGGGAGCCAATATGAGCATCCAGGTTCCTCTATTAGTTATTGACCGGAGACGTGTCTCGGTCATGTCTACATAGGCCTTGAACCTGTAGGGTCCACACGCTTAAAGTTAGATGACGGTTATATTATGAGTTTATGTGTTTTGATGTATCGAAGGTAGTTCGGAGTCCCGGATGAGATCGAGGACGTGATGAGGAGTTTCGAAATGGTCGAGATGTAAAGATCGATATATTGGATGACTATATTCGGACTTCGGAAGGTTCCGAGTGATTCGGGTATTTTTCGGAGTACCGGAGAGTTACGGGAATTCACCGGGGAGTACATGGGCCTTATTGGGCCATACGGGAATAGAGGCGAGAGGCCAAAAGGAAGGAGGCGTGCGCCCCCCCTCTGGTCCGAATTGTACAAGGGGCGCAACCCTCTTTTTCTTCTTACTCTCCCCCTCTTTCCTTCTCTCCTACTCCAACAAGGAAAGGAGGAGTCTTACTCCCGGTGGGAGTAGGACTCCCCCCTTGGCGCGCCCTCCTCCTTGGCCGACTGCCTCCCCCTTTGCTCCTTTATATACGGGGGCAGGGGGGCACCCCATAGACACAACAATTGATCATTGATCTGTTAGCCGTGTGCGGTGCCCCCCTCCACCATAGTCCTCCTCGATAATATCATAGCAGTGCTTAGGTGAAACCCTGCGTCGATAGAACATCATCATTGTCACCACACCGTCGTGCTGACGAAACTCTCCCTCGACACTCGGCTGGATCGGAGTTGGAGGGACGTCATCGAGCTAAACATGTGCAAGAACTCGGAGGTGCCGTGCTTTCGGTGCTTGATCGGTCGGGCCATGAAGACGTACGACTACATCAACCGCGTTGTGCTAACGCTTCCGCTTTCGGTCTAAGAGGGTATGTGGACACACTCTCCCCTCTCGTTGCTATGCATCACCATGATGTTGCGTGTGTGTAGATTTTTTTTGAAATTACTACGTTCCCCAACAGTATTGGCCCACTTGTTCTTCTGGTGCAGCTTGATAGGTTCATGGTGAACCAGGTTGGGAGCAGAGAAGTCTTCAGACGGAAAGAGTTTCTCCCATGTCCTCAAGATCAAGAGGTGCATGTATGGGCCATAGATGGGCACCTTGCGACTGTACACCGCAAACCGAAGCTCAACCCACATGACATGAGAAATGTCCAATGGCTGGGTAACCTGACAGCGCGCCTCCTCACAAGGAAGCATCATATCCACGAGATAAGCATGCACCTTATCCTTGTCACCAACGAGCGGAAAGAGCGTGTTGCCGAAGATCTGGTGCATGACGTCTAGGAAGGGATTGAGCACCCAAGACTGCGTGCCATTTGCCAACTTCTTCACAAGGAATGACTGAAGCTTGTTCTTGTTGGCCGACTCAGGGTTGGTGTCAGGGATATACCCCACGGTATGACCCAGCCGGAAGTATGACCCGGCCGGACTTGGCGACTCACTGGTGACCTGCCCTGGCTTGGACACTTAGTAAGTGGCCTGCCCGGATCTCTCCACTCACTAATAACCTGGCCAAACCAGGTGACTCATTGGTGACCCGGCAGACGGCTTAGAGGAGCAACAAGACCCGGAGGCCCAAAAGACTCAAGGCCCAGAAGGCCGGCTCATGTTATGGTGGGTTGGCTTAAGAGGAAAGCATAAGGAATATTCCCTTACAAAGGAAGCAAGACTAGGACTCCACTTGTAAAAGAGTAATCCTAATCCTACTAGGACTAGTCATGTAAGCCGCCCCTTCAACTTATATAAGGAGGGGCAAGGCACCCCAAGAGGGACAAGTTTTTACAAGTCTAGATAGACGGACAATTCAAGAGCTCTCGAAAGAGAGCGCCCTTGTAATCGTGATCATCATCACCAATATCAATGAAGCAGGATGTAGACTTTTACCTCCACTGTGAGGGGCTGAACCTGGGTAAAAACCTCGCGTCTCTCATCCCACTCAACCCCTCTCAAGCTACCACATGGATGCGTTGGACTCACGACTAAGTCCTCACATTAGGACATCTCCCGTGACAATTCCACGACAGTTGGCGCCCACCGTGGGGTCTGCGCACGGCGGTGTTAAAGTTCTTGAAGGGATTTTTCCAAGGGATCGAGAAGCTCGTGATGTGATCAGATGAAGAAGAGCTGGCATGTAACAATCATAGATAACAACCCGGCGTGATGCAGCCTTAGGCCAGAGCTGGCAAATTCGTCGTTCATCTACAACAATTCACAGACAAGAAGGATTGCGTGTGCCATTGCATGCGTTGCTAGGCGATCCGTCCAAGTTTGATTTTCTACTGTTGTGCCTCGCACGCAACTAGGCAATTGGTCTGGGTCGATTTCAATTATGTTGTCCAATGAAGAAGCCGAATCGATGCCAAGTCACCGCTTCTACTGTGCATCGCAAGTCTACAGGTGGTCGAGACCCGTCTAATTATGTTGCTCAGATTTGACAGATCGCTGTGGCTATAATTTCAAACGATCGGATACAGAAATAACCAAGGATCATTTAATGCAGCCTCTGATGGCACGCTTCATGAGGCAAGCCAGCAACATAAGGCCATCTCCACCGCGCGACCCCAAACGGACGTCCGGATTGACCGTTTTTTGTTCGTTTGAGGTGGCAATGGGTGTTCAAACGGTCACGCATGTCTCGCTCGGTTTGGAGGCGCCCAGCGCGGCAACTAACCCAAAGTGTCCGCCAGCGCCCGCTCGGCCCCGCTATTGCTCGCACCTCGCCCGCTGCCGTGCCGCGCCCGCGGTGCTCGCGCTCGCCCCCGGCGCTCCCCTGCGCACCCGCCACTCGCCCCTGGCCACCCTGCCACGCC
>NC_041393.1:655572288-655686374 GCF_002162155.2 Triticum dicoccoides
GCCCGCGCCGCCGCGCCTTTGGCGCTCACCGCTCGCTTTCACACGCCCGCTGTTGGGGAACGTAGTAATTTCCAAAAAAAAATCTTACGCACACGCAAGATCATGGTGATGCATAGCAACGAGAGGGGAGAGTGTTTCCATGTACCCTCGTAGACCGAAAGCGGAAGCGTTATAACAACGCGGTTGATGTAGTCGTACGTCTTCACGATCCGACCGATCCAAGCACCGAACATACGGCGCCTCCGAGTTCATCACACGTTCAGCTCGATGACGATCCCCGGACTCCGATCCAGCAGGGTGTCGAGGATGAGTTCCGTCGGCACGACGGCATGGTGACGATGATGATGTTCTACCGACACAGGGCTTCGCCTAAGCACCGCAACAATACGACTGAGGTGGAATATGGTGGAGGGGGGCACCGCACACGGCTAAGGAATGATCACGAAGATCAACTTGTGTGTCTAGAGGTGCCCCCTGCCTCCGTATATAAAGAAGCCAAGGGGGAGGGGGCGGCCGGCCAAGGAGGGCGCGCCAACGAGGAGTCCTACTCCCACCGGGAGTAGGATTCCCCCCCTTCCAAGTAGTAGGAGTAGGAGTCAAGGAAAGGGGGAAGAGAAGAGAAGGAAGGAGGGGGCGCAGCCCCTCCTCCTAGTCCAATTCGGACTAGGCCTTGGGGGAGGGGGAGGGGGGCGCCCAGCCTATCCTCTCTCTTTCCCTTAAAGCCCAATAAGGCCCATATACTCCCCGGCGAATTCCCGTAACTCTCCGGTACTCCGAAAAGTATCCGAATCACTCGGAACCTTTCCGAACTCCGAATATAGTCGTCCAATATATCTATCTTTACGTCTCGACCATTTCGAGACTCCTAGTCATGTCCCCAGTCTCATCTGGGACTCCGAACTCCTTCGGTACATCAAAACTCATAAACTCATAATATAACTGTCATCGAAACCTTAAGCGTGCGGACCCTACGGGTTCGAGAACAATGTAGACATGACCGAGACACGTTTCCGGTCAATAACCAATAGCGGAACCTGGATGCTCATATTGGCTCCCACATATTCTACGAAGATCTTTATCGGTCAAACCGCATAACACATACGTTGTTCCCTTTGTCATCGGTATGTTACTTGCCCGAGATTTGATCGTCGGTATCTCAATACCTAGTTCAATCTCGTTATCGGCAAGTCTCTTTACTCGTTCCGTAATACATCATCCCGCAACTAACTCATTAGTTGCAATGCTTGCAAGGCTTATAGTGATGTGCATTACCGAGTGGGCCCAGAGATACCTCTTTGATAATCGGAGTGACAAAAATCTAATCTCAAAATATGCCAACTCAACATCTACCTTTGGAGACACCTGTAGAGCTCCTTTATAATCACCCAGTTACGTTGTGACGTTTGGTAGCACACAAAGTGTTCCTTTGATAAACGGGAGTTGCATAATCTCATAGTTGTAGGAACTTTGTATAAGTCATGAAGAAAGCAATAGCAACATACTAAACGATCAAGTGCTAAGATAACAGAATGGGTCAAGTCAATCACATCATTCTTCTAATGATGTGATCCCGTTAATCAAATGACAACTCATGTCTATGGTTAGGAAACTTAACCATCGTTGATTAACGAGCTAGTCAAGTAGAGGCATACTAGTGACACTATGTTTGTCTATGTATTCACACATGTATTATGTTTCCGGTTAATACAATTCTAGCATGAATAATAAACATTTATCATGATATAAGGAAATAAATAATAATTTTGTTATTGTCTCTAGGGCATATTTCCTTCAGTCTCCCACTTGCACTAGAGTCAATAATCTAGTTAACATCATCATGTGATTTAACAGCAATATTCATATCTGTATATGATTAACACCCATAGTTCACATCGTCATGTGACCAACACCCAAAGGGTTCACTAGAGCCAACAATCTATCTCACATTGCTATGTGATCAACACCCAAAGAGTACTAAGGTATGATCATGTTTTGCTCGTGAGAGAAATTTAGTCAACAGGTCTGTCACATACAGAGCCGTATGTATTTTGCAAATATTCTATGTCTACAATGCTCTGCACGGCGCTACTCTAGCTTATTGCTCCCACTTTCAATACGTATCCAGATTAAGACTTAGAGTCATCTGGATTAGTGTTGCACCGATGTAACTTTTATGACGAACTCTTTTATCACCTCCATAATCGAGAAACATCTCCTTAGTCCTCACTAAGGATATTCTTGACCGCTGTCTAGTGATCTACTATTAGATCAAAATTGTACATGACATACTTTTATAGAACCTATGACTGATGCATAGGGAATGACTTTCATTCTCTTTGTATTTTTTGTTGTGGTCGGGATTTGAGTCTTACTCAATTTCATACCTTTGCATCACAGGCAAGAACTCTTTCTTTGACTGTTCCATTTTGAACTATTTCAAAATCTTGTCAAGGTATGTACTCATTGAAAAATCTTATCAAGCGTCTTGATCCATCTCTATAGATCTTGATGCTCAATGTGTAAGCAGCTTCACCGAGGTCTTTCTTTGAAAAACTCCTTTCAAACACTTCTTTATGCTTTCCAGAAAATTCTACATCATTTCCGATCAACAATATGTCATTCACATATACTTATCAGAAAGGCTGTAGTGCTCCCACTCACTTTCTTGTAAACACATGCCTTTGAAAATTCTGTATAAAACCATATGCTTTGATCAACTCATCAAAGCGTATATTCCAACTCCGAGATGCTTGCACCACTCCGTTGATGGATCGCTCGAGCTTGCACATTTTGTTAGCACCTTTCAGATCGACAAAACCTTCTGGTTGCATCATATACAACTTTTCTTCTAGAAATCCATTCAGGAATGCAGTTTTGACATCCATTTGCCATATTTCATAATCATAAAATGCGGCAATTGCTAACATGATTCGGACAGACTTAAGCATTGATACGAGTGAGAAAATCTCATCGTATTCAACACCTTGAACTTGTCGAAAACCTTTCGCAACAAGTCGAGCTTAGTAGATAGTAACACTACTATCAGTGTCTGTCTTCCTCTTGAAGATCCATTTATTTAACATGGCTTGCTGATCATCGAGCAAGTCAACCAAAGTCCATACTTTGTTCTCATACATGGATCATATCTTAGATTTTATGGCCTCAAGCCATTTCGCGGAATCTAGGCTCATCATCGCTTCCTCATAGTTCGTAGGTTCATCATGGTCTAGTAACATGACTTCCATAACATGATTACCGTACCACTCTGGTGCAGATCTTACTCTGGAAGACCTACGAGGTTTGGTAGCAACTTGATCTGAAGTTTCATGATCATCATCATTAACTTCCTCACTAATTGGTGTAGGAATCACTGGAGCTGATTTCTGTGATGAACTACTTTCCAATAAGGGAGAAGGTACAATTACCTCATCAAGTTCTACTTTCCTCCCACTCACTTCTTTCGAGAGAAACTTATTCTCTAGAAAGGATCCATCTTAGCAATGAATATCTTGCCTTCAGATATGTGATAGAAGGTGTACCCAATAGTTTCCTCTTAGGTATCCTATGAAGACACACTTCTCCGTTTTGGGTTCGAGCTTATCAAGTTGAAACTTTTCATATAAGCATAGTAGCCCCAAACTTTTAAGAAACAACAACTTTTGGTTTCTTGCCAAACCACAGTTCATAAGGCGTCGTCTCAACGGATTTCGATGGTGCCCTTTTTAAAGTGAATGTAACTGTCTCTAATGCATAACCCCAAAAACGATAGTGGTAAACCGATAAGAGACATCATAGATTGCACTATATCCAATAAAGTACTTGTTATGACGTTCGGACACACCATTAAGCTGTGGTGTTCCAGGTGGCATGAGTTTGTGAAGTTATTCCACATTGTTTTAATTGAAGACCAAACTCGTAACTCAAATATTTGTCTCTGTGATCAAATTGCAGAAAATTTATTTTCTTGTTACGATGATTCTCCACTTCACTCTGAAATTCTTTGAACTTTTCAAATGTTTCAAACTTGTACTTCATTAAGTAGATATACTCATATCTGCTCAATTCATCTTGTGAAGGTCAGAAAATAACGATACCCGCCACGAGCATCAACACTCATTGGACCGCATACATCGGTATGTATTATTTCCAATAAGTCACTAGCTCGTTCCATTGTTCCGGAGAACGGAGTTTTAGTCATCTTGCCCAAAAGGCACGGTTCGCAAGCATCAAATGATTCATAACCAAGAGATTCCAAAAGTCCATCTTTATGGAGTTTCTTCATGCGCTTTACACCGATATGACCCAAACGGCAGTGCCACAAATAAGTTGCACTATCATTATCAACTTTGCATTTTTTGGCATCAATATTATGAATATGTGTATCACTATGATCGAGATCCAACAAACTATTTTTATTGGGTGTATGACCATCAAAGGTTTTATTCATTTAAATAGAACAACAATTATTCTCTAATTTTAAATGAATAACCGTATTGCAATAAACATGATCAAATCATATTCATGCTCAACGCAAACGCCAAATAACATTTATTTAGGTTCAACACTAATCCTGAAAGTATAGGGAGTGTGCGATGATGATCATATTGATCTTGGAACCACTTCCAACACACATCGTCACTTCACCCTCAACTAGTTTCTGTTTATTCTGTAACTCCTATTTCGAGTTACTAATCTTAGCAACCGAACAAGTATCAAATATTCAGGGGTTACTATAAACACTAGTAAGGTACACATCAATAACATGTATATCATATATACCCTTGTTCAGTTTGCCATCCTTCTTATCCACCAAATATTCAGGGCATTTCCGCTTCAAGTGACCATTTCCTTTGCAGTATAATCACTCAGTTTCAGGCTTTGGTCCAGCTTTGGGCTTCATCGCGGGAGTGACAACTTGCTTGCCATTCTACTTGAAGTTCCCTTTCTTTTCCTTTGCCCTTTTCTTGAAACTAGTGGTCTTGTCAATCATCAACACTTGATGCTCTTTTCTTGATTTCTACCTTCGTCGATTTCAGCATCACGAAGAGCTCGGGATTCGTTTTCGTCATCCCTTGCATTATAGTTCATCACGAAGTTCCACTAACTTGGTGATGGTGACTAGAGAACTCTGCTAATCACTATCTTATCTGGAAGATTAACTCCCACTTGATTCAAGCGATTGTAGTACTCAGACAATCTAAGCACTTACTCACTAGTTGAGCAATTCTCCTCCTTCTTTTAGGCGAAGTATTTGTCAGAGGTTTCATACCTCTTGACACGGGCATGAGTCTGAAATATCAGTTTCATCTCATGGAACATCTCATATGTTCCGTGACGTTTCAAAAACGTTTTTGTAGTCCCGGTTCTAAGCCATAAAGCATGGTGCAAAAAACTATCAAGTAGTCATCATATTGAGCTAGCCAAACATTCATAACGTCTGCATCTGCTCCTGCAATAGGTCTGTCACCTAGCGGTGCATTAAGGACATAATTCTTCTGTGCAGCAATGAGGACAAACCTCAAATCACGGATCCAATCCGCATCATTGCTACTAACATCTTTCAACACAATTTTTCTCTAGGAACATATCAAAAATAAACATATGAAAGCAACAACGCGAGCTATTGATCTACAACATAATTTGCAAAATACTACCATGACTAAGTTCATGATAAATTAAAGTTCAATTAATTATATTACTTAAGAACTCCCACTTAGACAGACATCTCTCTAGTCATCTAAGTGATCACGTGATCCAAATCAACTAAACCATGTCCGATCATCACGTGAGATGGAGTAGTTTCAATGGTGAACATCACTATGTTGATCATATCTACTATATGATTCACGTTCGACCTTTCGGTCTCCGTGTTCCGAGGCCATATCTGTATATGCTAGGCTCGTCAAGTTTAACCTGAGTATTCCGCGTGTGCAACTGTTTTGCACCCGTTGTATTTGAACGTAGAGCCTATCACACCCGATCATCACGTGGTGTCTCAGCACGAAGAACTTTCACAACGTTGCATACTCAGGGAGAACACTTCTTGATAATTAGTGAGAGATCATCTTAAAATGCTACCATCAATCAAAGCAAGATAAGATGCATAAAGGATAAACATCACATGCAATCATTATAAGTGATATGATATGGCCATCATCATCTTGTGCTTGTGATCTCCATCTTCGAAGCACCGTCGTGATCACCATCGTCACCGGCGTGACACCTTGATCTCCATCGTAGCATCGTTGTCGTCTCGCCAATCTTATGCTTCTACGACTATCGCTACCACTTCGTGATAAAGTAAAGCACCACAGGGCGATTGCATTGCATACAATAAAGCGACAACTATATGGCTCCTGCCAGATGACGATAATTTCGGTTACAAAACATGATCATCTCATACAATAAAATATAGCATCACGTCTTGACCATATCACATCACAACATGCCCTGCAAAAACAAGTTAGACGTCCTCTACTTTGTTGTTGCAAATTTTACGTGGCTGCTACGGGCTGAGCAAGAACCGTTCTTACCTACGCATCAAAACCACAACGATAGTTCGTCAAGTTAGTGCTGTTTTAACCTTCGCAAGGACCGGGCGTACCCACACTCGGTTCAACTAAAGTTGGAGAAACAGACACCCTCCAGCCACCTGTGTGCAAAGCACGTCGGTAGAACCAGTCTCGCGTAAGCGTACGCGTAATGTCGGTCCGGGCCGCTTCATCAAACAATACCGCCGAACCAAAGTATGACATGCTGGTAAGCAGTATGACTTGTATCGCCCACAATTCACTTGTGTTCTACTCGTGCATATAACATCTACGCATAAAACCTAGGCTCGGATGCCACTGTTGGGGAACGTAGTAATTTCAAAAAAAATTCCTACGCGCACGCAAGATCATGGTGATGCATAGCAACAAGAGGGGAGAGTGTTGTCCACGTACCCTCATAGACTGAAAGCGGAAGCGTTATGACAACGCGGTTGATGTAGTCGTACGTCTTCATGATCCGACCGATCCAAGCACCGAACGTACGGTGCCTCCGAGTTCAGCACACGTTCAGCTCGATGACGATCCCCGGACTCCGATCCACCAGGGTGTCGGGGATGAGTTCCGTCAGCACGACGGCGTGGTGACGATGATGATGTTCTACCGACGCAGGGCTTCGCCTAAGCACCGCAACGATACGACCGAGGTGGAATATGGTGGAGGGGGGCACCGCACACGGCTAAGGAACGATCACGAAGATCAACTTGTGTGTCTAGAGGTGCCCCCCCTGCCCCCGTATATAAAGGAGCATAGGGGGAGGGGGCAGCCGACCAAGGAGGGCGCGCCAAGGAGGAGTCCTACTCCCACCGGGAGTAGGATTCCCCCCCTTCCAAGTAGTAGGAGTAGGAGTCAAGGAAAGGGGGAAGAGAAGAGAAGGAAGGAGGGGGCGCAGACCCTCCCCCTAGTCCAATTCGGACTAGGCCTTGGGGGGGGGGGCGGCCAGCCTCTCCTCTCTCTTTCCCTTAAAGCCCAATAAGGCTCATATACTCCCCTGGGAATTCCTGTAACTCTCTGGTACTCCGAAAAATACCCGAATCACTCGGAACCTTTCCGAACTCCGAATATAGTCGTCCAATATATCGATCTTTACGTCTCGACCATTTCGAGACTCCTCGTCATGTCCCCAATCTCATCCGGGACTCCGAACTCCTTCGGTACATCAAAACTCATAAACTCATAATATAACTGTCATCGAAACCTTAAGCGTGCGGACCCTACGGGTTCGAGAACAATGTAGACATGACCGAGACACGTTTCCGGTCAATAACCAATAGCGGAACCTGGATGCTCATATTGGCTCCCACATATTCTATGAAGATCTTTATCGGTCAAATCGCATAACAACATACATTGTTCCCTTTGTCATCGGTATGTTACTTGCCCGAGATTCGATCGTCGGTATCTCAATACCTAGTTCAATCTCGTTATCGGCAAGTCTCTTTACTCGTTCCGTCATACATCATCCCACAACTAACTCATTAGTTGCAATGCTTGCAAGGCTTATAGTGATGTGCATTACCGAGTGGGCCCAGAGATACCTCTCTGACAATCGGAGTGACAAAAACCTAATCTCGAAATACGCCAACTCAACATCTACCTTTGGAGACACCTATAGAGCTCCTTTATAATCACCCAGTTATGTTGTGACGTTTGATAGCACACAAAGTGTTCCTCCGGTAAATGGGAGTTGCATAATCTCATAGTTGTAGGAACTTTGTATGAGTCATGAAGAAAGCAATAGCAACATACTAAACGATCAAGTGCTAAACTAACGGAATGGGTCAAGTCAATCACATCATTCTTCTAATGATGCGATTCCGTTAATCAAATGACAACTCATGTCTATGGTTAGGAAACTTAACCATCTTTGATTAACGAGCTAGTCAAGTAGAGGCATACTAATGACACTATGTTTGTCTATGTATTCACACATGTATTATGTTTCCGGTTAATACAATTCTAGCATGAATAATAAATATTTATCATGATATAAGGAAATAAATAATAACTTTATTATTGCCTCTAGGGCATATTTCCTTCACTCGCTTGCTGGCGGGGACTGCAGCTGCTGCTGGGCCTGCGAGGTGCGCGAGCGAGGAGAGAGAGAGAAAAATGGAGAGAGAGAGAAAAAGGAGAGAGAGATCGATGGGAGGTGAGCGGGTGACAAGTGGGTCCAGGCCCGGACAAGAGCGGACGGGACGGACCAGAAAGCGACCTCTGGGTGTCTGGTCGACCGCAAAGCAGAACCATATTTACGCTCGGGATGGGGCAAGCCGGACCAGAAGCGGACGTTTTTTTACGGATGAGGTTGCACGTTGGGCCGCTTCATTTGTCCGTTTAGATCCAAACGGACAGACCCAGACGTTTTTGGGTCGCGCGCCCTAAAACATGCAACATAGCAGCGATTGCAAGAAGACCTGCTTTGCGGGAACACCATGGAAACCAATGAAGCACGGGATACTACTTAAGAGCTGTTTTAAAGAAAGAAAGAAAGAAAAAGGATGGCCACGTCCTGAGGAGGTGGGCGTGGACTGGTCAACCACCCACGATGGATCGAGTCTTGTGATGGAGCCACCTCGCTTCCAGGCGCCGCCCTTGCTGGAGCGGCCTCGTCGCCGAGCCGCCGCCACGGCTCCCCTCGCCACCACGCAACTCCGTTTCTGCCTACGCTGTGCGGTCCCGAGCTGCCGCCTTCCAAGCCCGGATTCACCTCACCAGGGGGGCCCGAGCCGCTCTCGCCAGTGCCGCCTCGCCTTGACCCCCTCTACAACCCGGCCACAACCCGGCCTCGAGTCATCCTGGTCCCCGCCTTCAAGCCATATCCGCTCGGATTCGCCTTCGCCGCCCCTGCTTGGACTTGCATTCGCCACTCCAAGTCGTCCCGGCCGTGTTCCAAAACAGCCACGGCCGCTTCCGAGTCAATTTGCTTCATCCATCGTGCCAAGTGGCCCCGACTCATCGAGCCGTCCTCGGATTCATACCGGCAGCGCCCCGTTTCTGCTCCGGGCCACCTCGCCCCCGCGGCCTTGCGCTAAGTTGCCGCCGCCTCACCTCATCTCTGGCGCGTCGTCTCCACCTCCACTGGCACGGGCTTAGAGCTGCCGCCTCCACTGGGCTGCTGCCTTCGCTGAGTCATCGTGGCGCCCCTCGCCTCGTTGCTCGCTTCCGCATGAGAGACACCGTGCCAGGCTCCTCCTCGTTCTGCCCCTGCCGCCTGCCTAAATTGTTATTGTGGCATCTCCTCGTCGGTGTTGGATAAACCGCTTTTGTCCCGGGCCGCCTCGAGAGGCCTTGCTGTCCGCCGCAAGCCGGTGTCTCCACCACCGCACCACCGAGCCGCCTTTGCTGCACGCTGCCTCCGAGCCGCCGCCTTTGTTGCGCGCCATCGCCGCCGCCTTGAACCGCTGTTCCGAGCCACCACCATGAGCCGCCACGAGCCGCCCCTGCAAGTTCGTCCGATCGTCCCTGATGGCAGGTGCACGGTTGGAAGGGTGTGTTAGTGTTTCTACAAGGCAAAAGGCCCTTTCGTTGATACTGAGAAGAGTCAAACTCTGGAGAAAGACAAAGCTCTGTCAGAGTTGCAAATGATACATCAACGTGTTCTGAAGACAAAATTCTCATGTGAAACTTTTTCAAGTGGTCTAGTCACATCAGGTTTCAGTCTACAGTTACTATGTCTACACACAGCGGATTATATTCTCTGTTGGGGACGATCAGCGCAGCACTACGGACTGGACAACTCCGACCACACATGCGCCTTGTGCAGAATAGGAAATCATCAGCATACTTGATACGCTAGGCCGTCTGTTGGTCCTGTTTACATACCAAAGGCCCCACAGAATACGTCCAACATTATTCAGTACTGGTATCCGCATTTATCCGGAAAATAAGTCAGGTGCTATCTGTTCTCAGTATTTTTAGCAGTACCAATTTTTATGAGAACAATTACTCTGTCTTTCAATATATTTCACGCAGGACAAAGTCCACTACAAAAATGATGTCATGCCATCTACATAAGGCTCGCATCGGTTTAAACGTCATGGCCACCTCAAGCGCCTGCACCGGCTACCATGATGTGGCTGATTCGTCCGTCCGCGCCCGTGCGCGCTGGGCTCCAACGCCGCGCCCGCTCTCATAAGCCGCCTGACGGACGCGCGCAAGCCGCCGCCCCCGCGATCTATTCTACATCAACATAATGCGGCTAACTTGCCCGTCCGCGTGGTTTACCGTGCCTGCGATTGACTCGCCCATCCGCACCAGTTTAAAACACCGTGTCCGACCCGTCTGTCTGCTCCCGCGACCGACTCGGCTGTGATTGATTTCAGCTTCACCGTGGTGATCATCAATTCCGCGGTGGATAATTTCCAGCCTGACATATGAGATGAAATTTATCTAGCATATTTTATATTACATATTGATTTCTTTAAAAGGGCAATTACTCTGGCTTGCAAGTGTTCCAATGCAGGACAAGTTGTCTAAATGCAAAAGGGATTTTTATATCACAAAGCTTTGAAGCTCTCAATATCAGGTTTAAAGTCCGGCTCAAGGAAAATCCGTCTCTCACAAAGCTTTGAAGCTCTCAATATCCGGTTTAGAATCTGGCTCAAGGAAAATCTGTCTCTCACAAAGCTTTGAAACTCTCAATATCCGGTTTATAATTCCGGCTCAAGAGAACTTATCTCTTGCAAAGCTCGAGTTCTCAGAAAAATTAAAGGGACCAAAGATAGTTTGTTGCAAAGCACTGTTGGGGAACACAGTAATTTCAAAAAAATTCCTACACACACGCAAGATCATGGTGATGCATAGCAACGAGAGGGGAGAGTGTTGTCCACGTACCCTCGCAGACCAAAAGCGGAAGCTTTAGAACAACGCGGTTGATGTAGTCGTACGTCTTCACGGCCCGATCGATCAAGCACCGAAACTACGGCACCTCCGAGTTCTAGCACACGTTCAGCTCGATGATGTCCCTCGTACTCCGATCCAGCCGAGTGTTGAGGGAGAGTTCTGTCAGCACGACAACGTGGTGACGATCTTGATGTTCTACTGTCGCAGGGCTTCGCCTAAGCACCGCTACAATATTATCGAGGAGGACTATGGTGGAGGGGGGCACCGCACATGGCTAAGAGATCCAAGGGATCAATTGTTGTGTCTAGAGGTCCCCCTGCCCCCGTATATAAAGGAGCCAAGGGGGTGGGGGCGGCCGGCCAAGGAGGGGCGCGCCAAGGGGAGTCCTACTCCCGTCGGGAGTAGGACTCCCTTCTTTCCTAGTTGGAGTAGGAGAAGGGGGTAAGGAGGAGGGAGAGAGGAAGGAAGGGGGGGGGGTGCCGCCCCCCTCTCCTTGTCCTATTCGGACTAGGGGGAGGGGCACGCGGCCCAACCCTTGACTCCTCTCCTCCTCTCCACTAGGGCCCATGTAGGCCCATTAAGCCCCCCGGGGGGTTCCGGTAACCTCCCGGTACTCCGGTAAAATCCCGATTTCACCCGAAACACTTCTGATATCCAAATATAGGCTTCCAATATATCAATCTTCATGTCTCGACCATTTCGAGACTCCTCGTCATGTCCGTAATCTTATCCAGGACTCCGAACAAACTTCAGTACATCAAAACTCATAAACTCATAATATAACTGTCATCGAAACCTTAAGTGTGCAGACCCTACGGGTTCGAG
Organism: Triticum dicoccoides; assembly: GCF_002162155.2. NCBI lineage: Eukaryota > Viridiplantae > Streptophyta > Magnoliopsida > Poales > Poaceae > Triticum > Triticum dicoccoides. The sequence continues at coordinate 655,584,507 of NC_041393.1, forward strand.
AACTATGTAGACATGACCTAGAACTGTTTCCGGTCAATAACCAATAGCGGAACCTGGATGCTCATATTGGCTCCTACATATTCTATGAAGATCTTTATCGGTCAATCCGCATAACAACATACGTTGTTCCCTTTGTCATCGGTATGTTACTTGCCCGAGATTCGATCGTCGGTATCCAATAGCTAGTTCAATCTCGTTACAGGCAAGTCTCTTTACTCGTTACATAATGCATCATTCCGTAACTAACTCATTAGCTACATTGCTTGCAAGGCTTATAGTGATGTGCATTACCGAGAGGGCCCAGAGATACCTCTCCGACAATCGGAGTGACAAAACCTAATCTCGAAATACGCCAAATCAACATGTACCTTTGGAGACACCTGTAGAGCTCCTTTATAATCACCCAGTTATGTTGTGACGTTTGGTAGCACACAAAGTGTTCGTCCAGTAAACGGGAGTTGCATAATCTCATCGTTATAGGAACTTGTATAAGTCATCAAGAAAGCAATAGCAACATACTAAACGATCAAGTGCTAAGCTAACGGAATGGGTCAAGTCAATCACATCATTCTCCTAATGATGTGATCCCGTTAATCAAATGACAACACATGTCTATGGTTAGGAAACATAACCATCTTTGATTAATGAGCTAGTCAAGTAGAGGCATACTAGTGACATTAAGTTTGTCTATGTATTCACACATGTATCATGTTTCCGGTTAATATAATTCTAGCATGAATAATAAACATTTATCATGATATAAGGAAATAAATAATAACTTTATTATTGCCTCTAGGGCATATTTCCTTCAGTCTCCCACTTACACTTGAGTCAATAATCTAGTTCACATCACCATGTGATTTAACACCAATATTCACATCTGTATGTGATTAATACCCATAGTTCACATCGTCCTGTGATCAACACCCAAAGGGTTTACTAGAGTCAATAATCTAGTTCACATCGCTATGTGATTAACACCCAAAGAGTACTAAGGTATGATCATGTTTGGCTTGTGAGAGAAGTTTAGTCAACGGGTCTGGCACATTCAGAGCCGTATGTATTTTGCAAATATTCTATGTCTACAATGCTCTGCACGGAGCTACTCTAGCTAATTGCTCCCACTTTCAATATGTATCCAGATTAAGACTTAGAGTCATCTGAATTAGTGCCAAAACTTGTATCGACGTAACCCTTTACGACGAACCTTCTGTCACCTCCATAATCGAGAAACATATCCTTATTCCACTAAGGATAATTTTGACCAATGTCCAGTGAGCTACTCCTACATCACTACTGTACTCCCTTGCCAAACCAGGGCAGAGTATACAATAGGTCTGGTCCATAGCATGGCATACTTTTATAGAACCTATGACTGATGCATAGGGAATGACTTTCATTCTCTTTCTATTTTCTGCCGTGGTCGGGATTTGAGTCTTACTCAATTTCATACCTTTGGAACACAGGCAAGAACTCTTTCTTTGACTGTTCCATTTTGAACTACTTCAAAATCTTGTCAAGGTATGTACTCATTGAAAATCTTATCAAGCGTCTTGATCTATCTCAATAGATCTTGATACTCAATATGTAAGTAGCTTTACTGAGGTCTTCCTTTTAAAGAACTCCTTTCGAACACTTCTTTATGCTTTCCAGAAAAATTCTACATCATTTCTGATCAACAATATGTCACTCACATATACTTATCAGAAAGGCTGTAGTGCTCCCACTCACTTTATTGTAAATACAGGCTTCACTGCAAGTCCGTATAAAACTATATGCTTTGATCAACTTATCAAAGCGTATAGTCCAACTCCGAGATGCTTGCACCAGTCCATAGATGGATCGCTGGAGCTTGCATATTTTGTTAGCACCTTTAGGATTGACAAAGCCTTCTGGTTGCATCATATACAACTCTTCTTTAAGAAAACCATTAAGGAATCCAGTTTTGACATCCATTTGCCAGATTTCGTAAAATGTGGCAATTGCTAACATGATTCTGACAGACTTTAAGCATCGCTATAGTTGAGCAAATCTCATTGTAGTCAACACCTTGAACTTGTCGAAAACATTTCGCAACAAGTCGAGCTTTGTAGATAGTTACATTGCCGTCAGCGTCAGTCTTCTTCTTGAAGATCCATTTATTCTCAATTGCTTGCCGATCATCGGGCAAGTCAACCAAAGTCCATACTTTGTTCTCATACATGGATCCCATCTCAGATTTCATGGCCTCAAGCCATTTCGCGGAATCTGGGCTCATCATCGCTTCCTCATAGTTCGTAGGTTCATCATGGTCTAGTAACATGACTTCCAGAACAGGATTACCGTACCACTCTGGTGCGGATCTTATTCTGGAAGACCTACGAGGTTCTGTAGTAACTTGATCTGAAGTTTCATGATCATCATCATTAGCTTCCTCACTAATTGGTGTAGGAATCACTGAAACTGATTTCTTTGATGAACTACTTTCCAATAAGGGAGCAGGTACAGTTACCTCATTAAGTTCTACTTTCCTCCCACTCACTTCTTTCGAGAGAAACTCCTTCTCTAGAAAGGATCCATCTTAGCAACGAATAACTTGCCTTAGGATCTGTGATAGAAGGTGTACCCAATAGTTACCTTTGGGTATTCTATGAAGACACACTTCTCCGATTTGGGTTCGAGCTTATCAGTTTGAAACTTTTTCACATAAGCATCGCAGCCCCAAACTTTAAGAAATGACAACTTTGGTTTCTTGCCAAACCACAGTTCATAAGGCGTCGTCTCAACGGATTTCGATGGTGCCCTTTTTAAAGTGAATGCAGCTGTCTCTAATGCATAACCCCAAAACGATAGTGGTAAATTGGTAAGAGACATCATAGATTGTACTATATCCAATAAAGTACGATTATGACGTTTGGACACACCATTACGCTGTGGTGTTCCATGTGGCATGAGCTGTGAAACTATTCCACATTGTTTTATATGAAGGCCAAACTCGTAACTCAAATATTCTACTCCACGGTCAGATCGTAGAAACTTTATTTTCTTGTTACGATGATTCTCCAGTTCACTCTGAAATTCTTTGAACTTTTCAAATGTTTCAGACTTGTGTTTCATTAAGTATATATACCCATATCTGCTCAAATCATCTATGAAGGTCAGAAAATAACGATTCTTGCCACGAGCATCAACACTCATTGGATCTCATACATTGGTATGTATTATTTCCAATAAGTCAGTAGCTCGTTCCATTATTCCGGAGAACGGAGTTTTAGTCATCCTGTCCATAAGGCATGGTTCGCAAGCATCAAACAATTCATAATCAAATGATTCAAAAACTCCATCTTTATGGAGTTTCTTCATGCGCTTTACACCGATATGACCCAAAAGGCAGTGCCACAAATAGGTTGCACTATCATTATCAAATTTGCATCTTTTGGCATCAACACTAGGAATATGTGTATCACTATGATCAAGATTCAATAAACCATCAACATTGGGTGTATGACCATAGAAGGTTTTATTCATGTAAATAGAATAACAATTTATTCTCTGTCTTAGATGAATAATCGTATCGCAATAAACATGATCTAATCATATTTATGCTTAACGCAAATACCAAATAACATTTATTTAGGTTCAACACTAATCTCGAAAATATAGGGAGTGTACAATGATGATCATATCAATTTTGGAACCACTTCCAACACACATCGTTACTTCACTCTCAACTAGTCTCTGTTTATTCTGTAACTCCTGTTTTGAGTTACTAATCTGAGCAACCGAACAAGTATCAAATACTCAGGGGCTACTATAAACACTAGTAAGGTACACATCAATAACCTGTATATCAAATATACCCTTGTTCACTTTGCCATCCTTCTTATCCACCAAATATTCAGGGCATTTCTGCTTCCAGTGGCCATTTCCTTTGCAGTAGAAGCACTTAGTTTCAGGCTTTGGTCCAGCTTTGGGCTTCTTCACGGGAGTGACAACTTGCTTGCCATTCTACTTGAAGTTCCCTTTCTTTTCCTTTGCCCTTTTCTTAAAACTAGTGGTCTTTATCAATCATCAAAACTTGATGATCTTTCTTGATTTCTACCTTCGTCGATTTCAGCATCACGAAGAGCTCGGGAATCGTTTTCTTCATCCCTTGCATTATAGTTCATCACGAAGTTCCACTAACTTGGTGATGGTGACTAGAGAACTCTGCCAATCACTATCTTATCTAGAAGATTAACTCCCACTTGATTCAAGCAATTGTAGTACTCAGACAATCTAAGCACTTGCTGACTAGTTGAGCAATTCTCCTCCATCTTTTAGGCGAAGTATTTGTCAGAGGTCTCATACCTCTTGACACGGGCATGAGTCTGAAATACCAATTTTATCTCATGAAACATCTTATATGTTCCATGATGTTTCAAAAATGTTTTTGTAGTCCCGGTTCTAAGCCATAAAGCATGATGCACAAAATTATCAAGTAGTCATCATATTGAGCTAGCCAAACGTTCATAACGTCTGCATCTGCTCCTGCAATAGGTCAGTCACCTAGCGGTGCATAAAGGACATAATTCTCCTGTGCAGCAATGAGGATAAACCTTAGATCACGGACCAAGTCCGCATCATTGCTACTAATCATCTTTCAACTTAGTTTTCTCTAGGAACACATATAAAACATAGGGAAGCAACAACGCGAGCTATTGATCTACAACGTAATTTGCAAAATACTACCAGGACTAAGTTCATGATAAATTAAAGTTCAATTAATCATATTACTTAAGAACTCCCACTTAGACAGACATCTCTCTAGTCATCTAAGTGATCACGTGATCCAAATCAACTAAACCATGTCCGATCATCACGTGAGATGGAGTAGTTTTCAATGGTGAACATCACTATGTTGATCATATCTACTATATGATTCACGTTCGACCTTTCGGTCTCCATGTTCCGAGGCCATATCTGTATATGCTAGGCTCGTCAAGTTTAACCTGAGTATTCCGCGTGTGCAACTGTTTTTCACCCGTTGTATTTTAACGTAGAGCCTATGACACCCGATCATCACGTGGTGTCTCAGCACGACGAACTTTCGCAACGGTGCATACTCAGGGAGAACACTTCTTGATAATTAGTGAGAGATCATCTTAAAATGCTACCGTCAATCAAAGCAAGATAAGATGCATAAAGGATAAACATCACATGCAATCAATATAAGTGATATGATATGGCCATCATCATCTTGTGCTTCTGATCTCCATCTCCGAAGCACCATCGTGATCACCATCGTCACCGGCCGTCACGCCATATATTGCTTCTACGACTATCGCTACCGCTTAGTGATAAAGTGAAGCAATTACAGGGCGTTTGCATTTCATACAATAAAGCGACAACCATATGGCTCCTGCCAGTTGCCGATAACTCGGTTACAAAACATGATCATCTCATACAATAAAATATAGAATCACGTCTTGACCATATCACATCACAACATGCCCTGCAAAAACAAGTTAGACGTCCTCTACATTGTTGTTGCAAATTTTACGTGGCTGCTACGGGCTGAGCAAGAACCGTTCTTACCTACGCATCAAAACCACAACGATAGTTCGTCAAGTTAGTGTTGTTTTAACCTTCACAAGGACCGGGCGTAGCCACACTTGGTTCAACTAAAGTTGGAGAAACTGACACCCGCCAGCCACCTGTGTGCAAAGCACGTCGGTAGAACCAGTCTCGCGTAAGCGTACGCGTAATGTCGGTCCGGGCCGCTTCATCCAACAATACTGCCGAACCAAAGTATGACATGCTGGTAAGCAGTATGACTTGTATCGCCCACAACTCACTTGTGTTCTACTCGTGCATATAACATCAACGCATAAAATCTAGGCTCTGATACCACTGTTGGGGAACGCAGTAATTTCAAAAAAATTCCTGCGCACACGCAAGATCATGGTGATGCATAGCAACGAGAGGGGAGAGTGTTGTCCATGTACCCTCGTAGACCGAAAGCGGAAGCGTTAGAACAACGCGGTTGATGTAGTCGTACGTCTTCACGGCCTGACCGATCAAGCATAGAAACTACGGCACCTCCGAGTTCTAGCACACATTCAGCTCGATGACGTCCCTCGTACTCTAATCCAGCCGAGTGTCGAGGGAGAGTTCCGCCACCACGACAGCATGGTGACGATCTTGATGTTCTACCGTCGTAGGGCTTCGCCTAAGCACCACTACAATATTATCGAAGAGGACTATGGTGGAGAGGGGCACCGCACACGGCTAAGAGATCCAAGGGATCAATTGTTGTGTCTAGAGGTGCCCCCTGCCCCCGTATATAAAGGAACCAAGGGGAGGGGGCGGCAAGCCAAGGAGGGGCATGCAAGGGGAGTCCTACTCCCGCCGGGAGTAGGACTCCCTTCTTTCCTAGTTGGAGTAGGAGAAGGGGGGGAAGGAGGAGGGAGAGAGGAAGGAAAGGGGGGCGCCCCCCTCTCCTTATCCTATTCGGACTAGGGGGGAGGGGCGCGCGGCCCAACCCTTGCCTCCTCTCCTCCTCTCCACTAGGGACCATGTAGGCCCATTAAGCCCCCCGGGGGTTCCGGTAACCTCCCGGTACTCCGGTAAAATCCCGATTTCACCCGGAACACTTCTGATATCCAAATATAGGCTTCCAATATATCAATCTTCATGTCTCGACCATTTCGAGACTCATCGTCATGTTCGTAATCTCATCCGGGACTCGAACAAACTTCAGTACATCAAAACTCATAAATTCATAATATAACTGTCATCGAAACCTTAAGCGTGCGGACCCTACGGGTTCGAGAACTATGTAGACATGACCTAGAACTATTTCCGGTCAATAACCAATAGCGGAACATGGATGCTCATATTGGCTCCTACATATTATATGAAGATCTTTATCGGTCAAACCGCATAACAACATACGTTGTTCCCTTTGTCATCGTATGTTACTTGCCCGAGATTCGATCGTCGGTATCCAATACCTAGTTCAATCTCATTACCGGCAAGTCTCTTTACTCATTACGTAATGCATCATTCCGTAACTAATTCATTAGCTACATTGCTTGCAAGGCTTATAGTGATGTGCATTACCGAGAGGGACCAGAGATACCTCTCCGACAATCGGAGTGACAAAACCTAATCTCGAAATACATGAAGTCAACATGTACCTTTGGAGACACCTGTAGAGCTCCTTTATAATCACCCAGTTACGTTGTGATGTTTGGTAGCACACAAAGTGTTCCTCCAGTAAATGGGAGTTGCATAATCTCATAGTTATAGGAACTTGTATAAGTCATGAAGAAAGCAATAGCAACATACTAAATGATCAAGTGCTAAGCTAACGGAATGGGTCAAGTCAATCACATCATTCTCCTAATGATGTGATCCCGTTAATCAAATGACAACACATGTCTATGGTTAGGAAACATAACCATCTTTGATCAATGAGCTAGTCAAGTAGAGGCATACTAGTGACATTAAGTTTGTCTATGTATTCACACATGTATCATGTTTCCGGTTAATACAATTCTAGCATGAATAATAAACATTTATCATGATATAAGGAAATAAATAATAACTTTATTATTGCCTCTAGGGCATATTTCCTTCAAGCACAACTCAAACATAGGTACCCTGCTTCAATGATCATTTGGGGGCTTGGTCGTATTCGAATCATGGTTGTTAACCCCTTTGGTCCAGCTTCCTGATCGTATTCGAATCATAGCTGTTAAACATTTTGATCATTTGCGGGCTTGGTCGTATTCGAATTACAGCTTAACCCCTTTAGGTCTGGCTTACTGATTGTATTCGAATCAGAGTCGTTACAAACTTTTGATCACTTGGGGGCTTGATCGTATTCGATTCATAGCAGTTAACCCCTTTGGTCCGGCTTCCTGATCGTATTCCAATCATAGCCGTTAAACATTTTGATCACTTGGGGGCTTGATCGTATTCGAATCATAGCTTAACCCCTTTTGGTCCGGCTTACTGATCATATTCGAATCAGAGCCGTTAAATACTTTGGTCACTGGGGGGCTTCCTGATCGTATTGGAATCATAGGTGTTGGTACCCCCATTGATCGGCGCAATGCCACAAACCACTTGGGGGCTTCCTGATCGTATTCGAATCATAGCCATTAATCCTTTTGGTCTGGCTTCCTGCTTGTATTCGAAGCATAGCCTCGTGTTTTCTCTCTTTTTGGTTTGAGTTTTTTGAAACAGTTGTTTGGGTTTCTCTTGATACTTTCTTGCTCATATCTGAAGCATACATATGGTCTCTATTAACCCGGCCTGGCTTTGGACGATAAGTCGCCAGTATATGATGATATTAAATACTTGGAAGTTTTGGCTTCTAAGTTTTGGGTTATCACCCTTACTGCACAAGTATCATAAGCCGACAGTACGATTCAATGTCACAGATATGATATTTTTAATAATTATACATGATTATGTTTAAACCGGCCATGGTTATGGACTTTAAGTCGCCGGTATATTTTTGATTGCGCCATTGGAATCACGCGCTTATCAATCATTGGATTATTGCCCTTATTGGATACGGCGATGTAAGCTGGCAGTATGAGCCAATTCTACAGGTATGTTTTCCTGATTATGTAAATATGCGAGGTTGGATAACCCGCCCTGGCTTTTGATGTTAAGTCGCCAGTATGTTTAGGCTTGAATGGCCTTAATCCTAGTATTTTCCATAATTGCATAAAGACTATATTATGTTTGGGTTCTTACCCGCCCTGGCTTTGACGTTAAGTCGCCAGGGCATATGTTGTTTAAACTCTGTGCAGGATTTGCAGAACTATGACTTATATAAATGATTAAGTTCAAGCTCATCATCAAAATTGATGCTTCAAAATGATTATCCGTTCGGGATTTTCTGAAAGGCTATAAGCCACCGGGTTATAAAAATTCCGGCTTATAATGAATGCGCATTAAGTCGCCATCGGCCAAGAGCCGCTGAGTATTTAAACTATGAATTTACTTATCAGCCGATAAGGTATTCAAATTTCTAATAGCCGAACTTGGCTGGATTTTTGAGTTCTTGAAGGTACACAAGCCTTAATCCATTATATTGAAAAGGTCCACTACTCAGTTGGTAGAGTATAAAGCTCTTAACCTTGTGGACGTGGGTTCAAGCCCCATGGTGGAGATTACATCATATGATGTTATTATCAATGAATTATATACAAAAGTCCCTGCTCATTATTGCATAATGACCCGACCCTTGGGGGCTACACTGGTTGAAGTTTTTATGAGCATAAGGCAATTACAAGTCCCAGGTTACTGCAAGCATGACAACCCGACACTTGGGGGCTACAAGTGATATGCATATAAGGAAGAAAAATCTTCAAATTCTCAGTTTTGAGCAGACTAGATTGACTCGGTGTCTGCAACAATCATGACCCGGCGTCACCAATAATTATGACCCAACGTTGGCAACAATTATGACTCGGCATCATCAATTTTTAACTCAGCAATTTTGGTAATCATAAATTGGCAAGTTTCTACATCTTCAAGCTGGCTGAAAATCAGATGAGTATTTCAAGATCAATATTTTTGTTAAGCATTTGGAGCTGAATCAAATGAATTATTATTCATAATATTTTTCTGTGAGAAACAAATGTCAGCAAATTGATTATGAAGCTGGTCTATTGACCCAGATTTTCCAGAAGAAGGAAATGACAAGGGCTTAAGGATGATCAGGTGCGAGCTTACAAGAATTTTTAAATCCGGAGCACAACCTGTCAAATTTGTTCTTGTGTTTATTTTGCAGGATCAGTTTAATATGGATAAATCCAAATTAAACTGGGGGCTAATGTCAGGGATGTACCCCGTGATATGACCTGGCCGGAAGTATGACCCGGCTGGACTTGGCGACTCACTGGTGACCCACCCTGACTTGGCGACTCACTAAGTGACCCGCCCGGATCTCTCCACTCACTAATAACCCGGCCAAACCAGGTAACTCATTGGTGACCCATCAGGTGGGTTAGAGGAGCAATAACACCCGGAGGCCCAGAAGGTTGGCTCATGTTATGGTGGCCCGGCTTAAGAGGAAAGCATAAGGAATATTCCCTTACAAAGGAAGCAAGACTAGGATTCCACTTGTAAAAGAGTAATCCTAATCCTACTAGGACTAGTTATGTAAGACGCCCCTTCAACTTATATAAGGAGGGGCAAGGCACCCCAAGAGGGACAAGTTTTTACAAGTCTAGATAGATGGACAAGTCTAGAGCTCTTTAAATAGAGCACCCCTGTAATCGTGATCATCATCATCAATATCAATGAAGCAGGATGTAGGCTTTTACCTCCACCGTGAGAGGCCGAACCTAGGTAAAAACCTCACGTCTCTTGTCCCACTCAACCCCACTCAAGATACCACATGGATGCGTTGGCCTCATGACTAAGTCCTCACATTAGGACATCTGCCGTGACAATTCCACGACAGTTGACATGAGGATGGACACCAACGGGCACATCAAGCCCCTCATCAGGAACATTGAGCATCTCCATGAATTCCTTCCAAGTCGCAGACATCCTCCTTCCATTGGTCATCCAGGTCATAGTCCGCTCCCCATCAGTGTGGAAGTGGACGGAACCAAAGAACTGTGCTACGATCTCCGGGTCAAAGTCCATGTGGAAAGTGATGAAGTCTTCAATGCCAAACTGATCCACCAAGTCCAAGGCCTCACCAAAGTATGCATGGTCCTTCCTCAGATGAGCCATATCAATCCACTGGGTTGGAACATATATGTTGTGCTTGGACTTGATGACATCGATGTAGATAAGATTCTGTTGCTTCGTCCAGAACAACTCATTCCCTTTGACAGTTTCACGAGGGTTCACATAGGGATTGATCCTCCTTCGAATGATGAACTCAGATTGAGGAATCTCATCCATACCAAGACTTGGCTCCTTGTACCTGTTGGCTGTCTTCTTGACATTGCATTGTTGGGCATTGGAGCCCTCCGGTGCTTCTTGATTGTGAAGCCGCTTAGAGCCCGTGTCGCGGCTTGGATTCGAGCGATGGACATTGGATCCACCACCTATGACATGTAACACAAAACACATGAGAAGACGAGAAAGATCAATGCAAAGACCTCAACAACAACAAATGAAACACATAGACACAAGATTGGGCAGTTGCAACAAGGTAGCTTCAAAGTTAATGGTAGTACCTCACCACTAAGCGGAAGTAAAAGTTTACTTCTGCTCTAGCCGCGGTAGTACCGCGGCGGGATGGCATGGTAGTACCGCACCTGGAACGGAAGTAAAATTTTACTTCCGCGCCCCGGGCGGTAGTACCGCTCCAGAGGAGCGGTAATACCGCGTGAGGCGGAGGCGGCCAGAGTGATAGTACTGCACGGGAGGTGCGGTAGTACCGCTCGGAAACAAATCCGACACGAAACGGATCTACGCACATTCGCAACTTTGGATCGGTACTACGGTTGATCAAAAAATACCTTGTGGCAACATACCAAATAGCATATATACTGCACTACTACTCTCCTACATCCTCCTCTTGCAAAGACTTGGTCCAAAATCTCAAGAACAACATGCATCTCCCCAAAACCTAAAATCAAGGCAACGAGGGAAAAAGAGAGGGATTTGGGGAGAAACCTGGTTCCATGGCAAGAGGGCGAGGTGGGGATCGGTCCCACCGGTCGGAATGCGAAGAGAGCGGCCGAAGACGAAGATCCGGTGAGGTCCTCTGTTGCCGTTCTTGGGCAAGAGAGAGAGAGAGAGAGAGAGAGAGAGAGAGAGAGAGAGACGAGGGGGAAAAGAGTTGAATGGGTATGGGGGAGTTGGAACTCCCCCTGCCCGCTCTTGACCCCCACCCGCTCACGGCGGCGCGGTAATATCGCGGGTCATCGCGGTAGTACTGCCTGGGCAGAAGTACCGCACACAAGGTGGTAGTACCGCTCATCTCACGGCAGTAAAAAATTACTGCCGTGCTGGAAGCGGTAGTACCGTGCCGGGATGCAACTATGCACGCACAGTGCACCACCATCTCCCGCGGTAGTACCGTGGCCAGCCACGGTAGTACCGTAAGTCCAAGAAAGTGCAAGTTTCTAGCAAAACAAAGAAACACGGTCTTTGCAAATCAACCAACAAGTGAACGAACATGCAAACGGGAACACACACGCGGAACTGAGAACGAACACATCTTAACACGAAGGCAAAAGACAACAACGAACAAACACACTCAAGTCTCTCTTAGAGGAGAGGGCGGTGGCCGAAGCCACCTATGTTTGAGTCAATTGGTATGGCACCGCGAAGAATTATCCTTGGGCCCATGACCAAAACTCGTATTTAAAGCACAAGTACCATAAAAATGGGTAATGTGAAAGAGTTGATCAATTTATGCATAATGGGGGGAGGGAGAGTTCATTGAGAGAACAACACTCCCCCTATGTCCATGCCTACACCTAAACAAGATATCAAGATGAGTATGGTGGGGTGTGCAAGGGTTCAAGCCACATTGCTTGAATCAATGATATTTAGCTCATGCCTTAACTCACGAAATCTTGCTTCATCCAAGGGCTTCGTGAAAATATTTGCAAGGTTATCATGAGTGTTGACATATTTGAGATGGATCTCCCCTCACCTAATGTGATCCCGGATGAAGTGATATTGAATCTCAATATGCTTCGTCTTGAAGTGTTGCACCGGGTTGAGAGAGATCTTGATGGCACTTCCATTATCACACCAAAGAGGCACTTCGTCACAAGTGACACCGTAATACTTTAAAGTTTGCCTCATCCATAGAAGTTGAGCACAACAACTACCGGCGGCCACATACTCCGCTTCGGTGGAAGAGAGAGACACACAACTTTGTGATACGTCCATTTTATATCATGCTTTTATATCGATATTTATTGCATTATGGGCTGTTATTACACGTTATGTCACAATACTTATGCCTTTTCTCTCTTATTTTACAAGGTTTACACGAAGAGGGAGAATGGCAGCAGCTGGAATTCTGGGCTGGAAAAGGAGCAAATATTAGAGACCTATTCTGCACAACTCCAAAAGTCCTGAAACTCCACAGAAGTTATTTTTGGAATTAATAAAATATACTAAGCAAAGAAAATACCAGAGGGGGGCCACCCACCGTACACGAGGGTGGGGGCGCGCCCTACCCCTTGGGCGCGCCCCCTACCTTGTGGGCCACCTGGCAGGCCTCCGGTGCCCATCTTCTGCTATATGAAGTCTTTTACCCTGGAAAAAAAATCATAAGCAAGCTTTCGGGACGAGACACCGCCGCCACGAGGCGGAACCTTGGCGGAACCAATATAGGGCTCCGGCGGAGCTTTTCTTCCTGGGAAACATCCCTTTGGGAGGGGGAAATCGTCACCATTGTCATCACCATCGATCCTCTCAGTGGGAGGGGGTCAATCTCCATCAACATCTTTACCAGCACCATCTCCTCTCAAACCCGAGTTCATCTCTTGTATTCAATCTTTGTCTCAAAGCCTCAGATTGGTACCTGTGGGTTGCTAGTAGTGTTGATTACTCCTTGTAGTTGATGCTAGTTGGTTTATTCGGTGGAAGATTATATGTTTAGATCCTTAATGCATATTAATACCCCTCTGATTATGAACATGAATATGTTTTGTTAGTAGTTACGTTTGTTCCTGAGGACATGGGAGAAGTCTTGTTATAAGTAGTCATGTGAATTTGGTATTCGTTCGATATTTTGATGAGATGTATGTTGTCTCTCATCTAGTGGTGTTATGTGAACGTCGACTACATGACACTTCACCATTGTTTGGGCCTAGAGGAAGGCATTGGGAAGTAATAAGTAGATGATGGGTTGCTAGAGTGACAGAAGCTTAAACCCTAGTTTATGAGTTGCTTCGTAAGGGGCTGATTTGGATCCATATGTTTCATTCTATGGTTAGTTTTACCTTAATACTTCTTTTATAGTTGCGGATGCTTGCAATAGGGGTTAATCATAAGTGTGATGCTTGTCCAAGAAAGGGCAGTACCCAAGCACCGGTCCACCCACATACCAAATTATCAACGTAACGAACACGAATCATATGAGCCTGATGAAAACTAGCTTGATGATAATTCCCATGTGTCCTCGGGAGCGTTTTCCTTCATATAAGAATTTGTCCAGGCTTGTCCTTTGCTACAAAAAGGATTGGGCTACCTTGCTGAACCTTATTTACTTTATTACTTGTCACCCGTTACAAATTACCTTATCACAAAACTATGTGTTACCGATAATTTCAGTGCTTGCAGAGAATATCTTACTGAAAACCGCTTGTCATTTCCTTTTGCTCCTCATTGGGTTCGACACTCTTACTTATCGAAAGGACTATGATAGATCCCCTACACTTGTGGGTCATCAAGACTCTTTTCTGGCGCCATTGCCGGGGAGTGAAGCGCCTTTGGTAAGTGGAAATTGGTAAGGAAAAATTTATATAGTGTGCTGAAATTTACTGTCACTTGTTACTATGGAACATAATCCTTTGAGGGGCTTGTTCGGGGTATCTTCACCCCGACCAGTAGAGAAAAGAGTTGCTCCTCAACCTACTGAACCTACTGAAAATGTTTACTTTGAAATTCCTTCGGGTATGATAGAGAAACTGCTAGCTAATCCTTTTACAGGAGATGGAACATTGCATCCTGATTTGCACCTAATCTATGTGGATGAAGTTTGTGGATTATTTAAGCTTGCAGGTATGCCCAAGGATGTTATCAAGAAGGAGTTCTTCCCTTTATCTTTGAAGGGAGAGTCATTGACATGGTTTAGGCTATGTGATGATATAGGATCATGGAACTACAATCGATTGAAATTGGAATTTCATCAGAAGTTTTATCCTATGCATCTTGTTCATCATGATCATAATTATATATATAATTTTTGGCCTCGTGAAGGAGAAAGCATCGCTCAATCTTGGGGGAGGCTTAAGTCAATGTTATATTCATTCCCCAATCATGAGCTCTCAAGAGAAATTATTATTCAAAAAATTTATGCTCGGATTTCTCTCAATAATCGCTCCATGCTCGATACTTCTCATACTGGTTCTTTTATGATGAAGACTATTGAATTTAGATGGGATTTATTAGAAAGAATTAAATGCAACTCTGAAGATTGGGATCTCGATGAAGGTAAGGAGTCAGGTATGACACCTAAGGTTGATTGTGTTAAATCTTTTATGGATACTGAAGCTTTTCATGAATTTAGCACTAAATATGGACTTGACTCTGAGATAGTAGCTTCTTTCTGTGAATCATTTGCTACTCATGTTGACCTCCCTAAGGAGAAGTGGTTTAAATATAATCCTCCCATTGAAGTAAAAGTAGTTGCACCTATTAAATTTGAAGAAAAGACTATCACTTATAATGATCCTATTGTTCCTACTACCTATATTGAGAAACCACCTTTCCCTGTTAGGATAAACGATCATGCTAAAGCTTCAACTGTGGTTCGTCAGAGTAATACTAGAACACCTACACCACCTGAGCAAATTAAAGTTGAACCTAGTATTGCTATGGTGAAAGATCTCTTGGCTGATAATATTGATGGGCATGTTATTTACTTCTGTGATGAAGCTACTAGAATTGCTAGACGCAATACTAAGAATAAACATAGACCTATTGCAGGCATGCCTGTTATTTCCGTTAAAATAGGAGATCATTGTTATCATGGCTTATGTGATATGGGTGCTAGTGCAAGTGCGATACCTCATTCCTTATACAAAGAAATTATGCATGATATTGCACCTGCTGAGATAGAAGAAATTGATGTTACAATTAAGCTTGACAACAGAGATACCATTTCACCAGTTGGGATTGTTAGAGATGTTGAAGTCTTGTGTGGGAAAGTTAAATATCCGGCTGATTTTCTTGTTCTCGGTTCCCCACAAGATAGCTTTTGTCCCATCATATTTGGTAGACCATTCTTGAATACTGTTAATGCTAGGATAGATTTCAAAAAGTAGGTTATTACTATTGGTTTGGGGGATATGTCTCATGAGTTTAATTTTGCTAAATTTCGTAGACAACCCCATGGTAAAGAATTGCCTAGTAAGGATGAAATTATTGGTCTTGCTTCTATTTCCGTGCCTCCTAATGATCCTTTAGAACAATATTTGCTAGACCATGAAAATGATATGTTTATGAATGAAAGAAGGGAGATAGATGAAGTATTCTTTAAACAAGGACCTATTTTAAACCACTACCTGATACTCTTAAATATGCTTATCTTGATGAAAAGAAGATATATCATGTTATTATTAGTGCTAACCTTTCAGAGCAGGAAGAGGAGAAATTATTGAAAACTCTGAAGAAGCACCGTGCTGCTATTGGATATACTCTTGATGATCTTAAGGGCATTAGTCCAACTCTATGCCAGCATAAAATAAAATTGGAGAAAGACGCTAAACTAGTTGTTGATCACCAACGACGGTTAAATCCTAAGATGAAAGAAGTGGTAAGAAAAGAAATACAAAAGCTCCTGGAGGCAGGTATAATTTATCCCATTGCTGATAGTCAGTGGGCAAGTCCTGTCCATTGTGTCCCTAAGAAGGGAGGTATTACTGTTGTTCCTAATGATAAAGATGAATTGATCCCATAAAGAATTGTTACAGGTTATAGGATGGTAATTGATTTCCACAAATTAAATAAAGCTACCAAAAAGGACCATTACCCTTTGCCTTTTATTGATCAAATGCTAGAAATATTATCCAAACATACACATTTTTGGTTTCTAGATGGTTACTCTGGTTTCTCTCAAATACCTGTGTCAAGAGAGGATCAAGAAAAGACCAATTTTACTTGCCCTTTTGGTACTTTTACTTATAGACGTATGCATTTTGGTTTACGTAATGCACCTGCTACCTTTCAAAGATGCATGATGGCTATATTCTCCGACTTTTGTGAAAAGATTGTTGAGGTTTTCATGGATGATTTCTCTGTTTATGGATCCTCCTTTGATGATTGCTTGAGCAACCTTGATCGAGTTTTGCGTAGATGTGAAGAAACTAATCTTGTCTTGAATTGGGAAAAATGCCACTTTATGGTTAATGAAGGCGTTGTCTTGGGGCATAAAATTTCTGAAAGAGGTATTGAAGTTGATAAAGCTAAAGTTGATGCTATTGAAAAGATGTCGTGTCCTAAAGACATTAAAGGTATAAGAAGTTTCCTTGGTCATGCCGGTTTTTATAGGTTAAGGTCTTCTCTAAAATTTCTAGGCCTCTGACTAATCTCTTACAAAAAGATATTCATTTTGTCTTCGATGATGATTGTGTAGAAGCATTTGAAATACTTAAGAAAGCTTTGATTTCCGCACCTATTGTTCAGCCACCTGATTGGAATTTACCCTTTGAAATTATGTGTGATGCTAGTGATTACGCCGTAGGTGCTATTCTAGGACAAAGAGTTGATAAGAAACTAAATGTTATTCAATATGCTAGTAAAACTCTAGACAGTGCCCAGAGAAATTATGCTACTACTGAAAAAGAATTTTTAGCAGTTGTATTTGCTTGTGATAAGTTTAGACCTTATATTGTTGACTCCAAAGTAACTGTTCACACTGATCATGCTGCTATTAAATATCTTATGGAAAAGAAAGATGCTAAACTTATTAGATGGGTTCTCCTACTACAAGAATTTGATTTGCATATTATTGATAGAAAGGGAGCTGAGAACCCCGTTGCGGACAACTTGTCTAGGTTAGAGAATGTTCTTGATGACCCACTACCTATTGATGATAGCTTTCCTGACGAAAAATTAGCTGTCATAAATGCTTCTCGTACTGCTCCATGGTATGTTGATTATGCTAATTACATTGTTGCTAAATTTATACCACCTAGTTTCACATACCCGCGAAAGAAAAAGTTTTTCTATGATTTAAGACATTACTTCTGGGATGACCCACACATTTATAAAGAAGGGGTAGATGGTGTTATTAGACATTGTGTACTTAACATGAACAGGAACAGATCCTACGCAAGTGTCACTCCGAGGCTTATGGAGGACACCACGCTGGAGACAGAACTGCGCATAAGGTACTGCAATCCGATTTTTATTGGCCTACTCTCTTCAAGGATGCCCGTCAGTTTGTCTTGTCTTGCGATGAATGTCAAAGAATTGGTAATATTAGTAGACGTCAAGAAATGCCTATGAATTATTCTCTTGTTATTGAACCATTTCATGTTTGGGGCTTTGATTATATGGGACCGTTTCCTTCCTCTAATGGGTATACACATATTTTAGTTGCTGTTGATTATGTTACTAAGTGGGTAGAAGCTATTCCAACTAGTAGTGCCGATCATAACACCTCTATTAAGATGCTTAAAGAAGTTATTTTTCTGAGGTTTGGAGTCCCTAGATACCTAATGACTGATGGTGGTTCACACTTTATTCATGGTGCTTTTCGTAAAATGCTTGCTAAGTACGATGTTAATCATAGAATTGCATCTCCATATCACCCACAGTCTAGTGGCCAAGTAGAACTAAGTAACAAAGATCTTAAATTGATTTTGCAAAAGACTATTAATAGATCTAGAAAGAATTGGTCCAAGAAACCTGATGATGCATTATGGGCTTATAGAACTGCATATAAAAATCCTATGGGTATGTCTCCATATAAAATGGTTCATGGAAAAGCATGTCACTTACCTCTCGAATTAGAATATAAGGCATATTGGGCCATTAAAGAGCTCAATTATGATTTCAAACTTGCCGATGAGAAGAGGTTATTTGACATTAGCTCACTTGATGAATGGAGAACTCAAGCCTATGACTATGAGAATGCCAAACTGTTTAAAGAAAAAGTTAAAAGATGGCATGACAAAAGGATACAAAAGCGTGAGTTTAATGTAGGTGATTATGTTTTGCTTTTCAACTCTCGTTTAAGATATTTTGCAGGAAAACTCCTCTCTAAATGGGAAGGTCCTTACGTTATCGAGGAGGTCTATCGTTTCGGTGCCATAAAAATCAACAACTTTAAAGGCACAAATCCGAAGGTGGTGAACGGTCAAAGAATCAAAC
This sequence comes from Triticum dicoccoides, assembly GCF_002162155.2. NCBI lineage: Eukaryota > Viridiplantae > Streptophyta > Magnoliopsida > Poales > Poaceae > Triticum > Triticum dicoccoides. Next base: position 655,603,518 of record NC_041393.1, read on the forward strand.
ATTATATCTCAGGTAATCCCATAAATGTTGAAACCAATGCGATTGAAACCGCAACACCAGAGGAATACATAAGAGACACTTTCCAGAACGTTTCAGACTCCGAAAAGGAATAGGTATGTGGTGTGGTAAGTAAACCAGCTCCAAAATAGTTCTAATAGCAATTTTTCTCCGTTTTGGAATATTTAAGAAAAGGAAAATAAGAAGTAGTCCGGGAAGGACACGAGGCGTCCATGAGGGTGGATGGCGCGCCCTACCCCCTTGGGCACGCCCCTGCCTCGTGGGCACCTCGTGGGCACCTCGTGTGATCTCCAGACTCCATTTTCGTGCACGATACTTCTTTTAGTCAGTAAAAATTCATTATATAATCTCCCAAAGGTTTTGACCACCACACCACGTAGATATCTCTTGTTTTTTGTTTCGAGCTGTTTTTCTGACAGATCTAGACCACCATGACGTCTTTGAGCGCACCCAAGGACAAGTTCTTCGAGAAGGTCATCAACCCCTACCTCGCGGAGGTGCTGCGACACCCTCAAACCATTGAGATGCATGAGGGGGTGCTGCACATCCGCGATGTCGAGGGACCAAGGAGAACCGAAAGCGCGGAGACGAGATTCGAAGCAATGGAGCAGCAGGTTTTCAAGTGCCAAGATATGGTGGAACGCGGACTCGATGCCAACCACATGATGATCACGGAGTTCACCAACAACCACAAGCTAGATGCCAAGAACATTGGGGAGGCCATCTTCAAGCTTCACGAGAAAATTGAGCACCTCCAAACCCAGATCTATGACCTGCAAAACCAAAACTGTGAGTATGAATATAGATTCAAGAGGATGAGTTTGGCTGCAGATTTAAGGATCCTGGAGACTTGATCATCTTTGTATGATGGTGAGCCTATGCCTTGGAAGAGAGACGACAAGCCTCCATCATCAACAACTCCATCATCACCGCCTTCGAAGAAGGAGACATAATCACATGGGTATGGGCACTCCCCTTGGCAACTGCCAAGCTTGGGGGAGGTGCCCCGGTATCGTAAAACCATCACACTCCTATCTTTACCGTTTTTCTTAATTTGATCCTTTTGGTAATATCTTGATCTAGTATAATAAAGTTTTAGAACTAATCTAGTTTTGAGTTTTGCTTTATGATTCCTCTATATAATCGAGTCTGTGAGCTATATATAATAAAGATTAGTCTTGAGTCAAGGGCTTTGCTATCTTGCTATGATCTTGAGGGAATAAAAGAAAAAGAAGGAATAAAAAGAAATAAAGAGATCATATGGATCTTATGGAGAGTAATGACTTCACATATTAAGAGTATGATGAATAAAAGTTGTTGAGAGTTGGCAAACATAGTTTTGGTCATCGTTGCGATTAATAGGAAGTAATAAAGAAAGAGATGTTCTCACATATAAATATACTATCTTGGAAATCTTTTATGATTGTGAGCACTCATTAAAATATGACATGCTAAAGAGTTGATGTTGGACAAGGAAGACAACGTAATGGGTTATGTTTTCTTATATCCGAAATAAAGTATATTATCATGGATCATCCAACATGTTGAGCTTGCCTTTCCCCCTCATGCTAGCCAAATTCTTTGCACCAAGTAGATATACTACTTGTGCTTCCAAAATATCCTTAAACCTGGTTTTGCCATGAGAGTCCACCATATCTACCTTCGGATTGAGTAAAATCCTTGAAGTAAGTTGTCATGTTGCATGCAATAGAAATTGCTCTCTAAATATGCTTTATACGATCTTGTGATGTGGAAGCAATAAAAGCGACGGACTGCATAATAAAGGTCCATATCACAAGTGGCAATATAAAGTGACGTTCTTTTTCATTAAGATTTCGTGCATCCCACCATAAAAGCAAATGACAACCTTTGCTTCCCTCTGCGAAGGGCCTATCTTTTACTTTTGTCTTATACCTTTTGCTAGAGTCATGGTGATCTTCACCTTTCATTTTTATATTTTATCCTTTGGCAAGCACCTTGTGTTGGAAAGATCCTGGTATATATATCCAATTGGATGTAAGTTAGCATGAATTATTATTGTTGACATTACCCTTGAGGTAAAAGGTTGGGAGGCAACACTATAAGCCCCTATCATTCTCTGTGTCCGATTAAAACTCCATACCCATAAGTATTGCATGAGTGTTAGCAATTGTGAAAGACTAAATGATAGTTGAGTATGTGGACTTGCTGAAAAGCTCTTATATTGACTCTTTCCGATGTTATGATAAATTGCAATTGCTTCAATGACCGAGATTATAGTTTGTTAGTTTTCAATTAAGTTTCTGATTCATATTTGACATTGTGAATAGATTGTTACTTTAGTATAAGAAATCATATGACAATATTTATATATGTTGCTGTTATAAGAATGATCATGATGCCCTCATGTCCGTATTTTGTTTTATCGACACATCTACCTCTAAACATGTGGACATATTTTTCGATTTCGGCTTCCGCTTGAGGACAAGCGAGGTTTTAGCTTGGGGGAGTTGATACGTCCATTTTGCATCATGCTTTTATATCGATATTTATTGCATTATGGGCTGTTATTACACGTTATGTCACAATACTTATGCCTTTTCTCTCTTATTTTACAAGGTTTACACGAAGAGGGAGAATGCCGGCAGCTGGAATTCTGGGCTGGAAAAGGAGCAAATATTAGAGACCTATTCTGCACAACTCCAAAAGTCCTGAAACTCCACGGAAGTTATTTTTGGAATTAATAAAAAATACTGAGCGAAGAAAATACCAGAGGGGGCCACCCACCGTCCACGAGGGTGGGGGGCGCGCCCTACCCCTTGGGCGCGCCCCCCTGCCTCGTGGGCCACCTGGCAGGTCTCCGGTGCCCGTCTTCTGCAATATGAAGTCTTCTACCATAGAAAAAAAATCATAAGCAAGCTTTCGGGGCGAGACACCGCCGCCACGAGGCGGAACCTTGGCGGAACCAATCTAGGGCTCCCGCGGAGCTTTTCTGCCTGGGAAACATCCCTCCGGAAGGAGGAAATCGTCACCATCGTCATCACCATCAATCCTCTTAGCGGGAGGGGGTCAATCTCCATCAACATCTTCACCAGCACCATCTCCACTCAAACCCTAGTTCATCTCTTGTATTCAATCTTTGTCCCAAAGCCTCAGATTGGTACCTGTGGGTTGCTAGTAGTGTTGATTACTCCTTGTAGTTGATGCTAGTTGGTTTATTCGATGGAAGATTATATGTTCAGATCCTTAATGCATATTAATACCCCTATGATTATGAACATGAATATGATTTGTGAGTAGTTACGTTTGTTCCTGAGGACATGGGAGAAGGCTTGTTATAAGTAGTCATGTGAATTTGGTATTCGTTTGATATTTTGATGAGATGTATGTTGTCTCTCCTCTAGTGGTGTTATGTGAACGTCGACTACATGACACTTCACCATTGTTTGGGCCTAGAGGAAGGCATTGGTAAGTAATAAGTAGATGATGGGTTGCTAGAGTGACAGAAGCTTAAACCCTAGTTTATGAGTTGCTTCGTAAGGGACTGACTTGGATCCATATGTTTCATGATATGGTTAGGTTTACCTTAATACTTCTTTTGTAGTCGCGGATGCTTGCAATAGGGGTTAATCATAAGTGGGATGCTTGTCCAAGAAAGGGCAGTACCCAAGCACCGGTCCACCCACATACCAAATTATCAAAGTAACGAACGCGAATCATATGAGCATGATGAAAACTAGCTTGACGATAATTCCCATGTGTCCTCGGGAGCGTTTTCCTTCATATATGAATTTTTCCAGGCTCGTCCTTCGCTACAAAAAGGATTGGGCCAGCTTGCTGCACCTTATTTACTTTCATTACTTGTCACCCATTACAAATTACCTTATCACAAAACTATCTGTTACCGATAATTTCAGTGCTTGTAGAGAATACCTTACTGAAAACCGCTTGTCATTTCCTTCTGCTCGTCGTTGGGTTCGACACTCTTACTTATCGAAAGGACTATGATAGATCCCCTACACTTGTGGGTCATCACTTTGCTTCTGAGAAGACCAACTCACCAAAGAGCAATCAAGAAATTGGCACCCTCTGGAGGTTGACTTCCTATCCACTTTGTCTCCCGCCCAATCTGAGTCTGAATAGCCCAAAAGGTTGGAGTTGGCTCCTCTTGGGTACCATAGGCCAAAGTTTGGGGTATGAGCCAAATATCAAAAGATTCGCTTGACCGCCACATAGTGGCTTTCCTTAGGTGCGGCTTGAAACCCTGCACAAATTCCCACACTCAACATGATATCTGGTCTACATGTACAAAGGTAAAGCAAGGCTCCAATCATAGAGTGATATACCTTTTGATCCACCGCTTTACCACTGGGATCTATGTCAAGTTGGCATTTGATGGGCATTGGAGTGGAAGACGGCTTGACATCACTTAGCTTGAATCTCTTGAGCATGTCTTGAGTGTATTTGGCTTGGTTGATGAAGGTTCCTTCTCTTCTTTGCTTGATTTTGAACCCGAGAAAGAACTTCAACTCTCCCATCATGGACATCTTGAACTTTGAGGTCATGAGAGTGGCAAATTCCTCATTGAAAGCTTTGTTAGGGGAACCAAAGATAATATCATCAACATATAGTTGGCACACAAACAACTCCCCTTTGACCTTCTTAGTAAAAAGAGTGGGGTTGATTTTCCCAATTTCAAACCCACGATCTTGCAACAACTCGGTAAGGTGCTGATACCATGCACGTGGGGCTTGTTTAAGGCCATAGAGTGCCTTATTGAGTTGGTACACATGATCGGGGAAATAGGGATCCTCGAACCCCGGGGGTTGTTTGACATATACCAACTCATTAATAGGACCATTAAGAAAAGCACTCTTCACATCCATTTGTTGCAACTTAAAGTTATGATGATAAGCATAAGCAATCGACAAACGAATAGATTCAAGGGGAGCAACAGGAGCAACGGTTTCATCATAGTCGATAACCTCAACTTGGGAGTAGCCTTGTGCCACCAAACGAGCCTTCTTGCAAATGATAATTCCATGAGCATCTTGCTTGTTCTTGAATATCCACTTGGTTCCAATGACATTATGGTTCCCGGTTGGCCTTGGCACCAATCTCCACACCTTGTTGTGCTCGAAGTTGTTGAGTTCTTCATGCATGGCATTGAGCCAATCCAGATCCTCGAGCGCCTCATAGACCTTTTGGGCTTCAACACAAGAAACAAATGCATGATGTTCACAATAGTTTGCTAATTGTCTATGAGTGCTTACCCCCTTTCTCAAGCTTCCAAGCACATTCTTCATAAGATGATCCTTGGCGGTGAGCTTGGAAGCAATGTTGGCGGCACGACGCTCCAAATCCTCCTCAAGAGAAAGTTGAGGAGCGGAAACTCGATCATCTTGAGCGACGTCATGAGCTTGTTCTTGATCTTGAGCTTGCACTTGATCTTGAACTTGATCGGGAGGGAGAACTTGATCTTGGTCATCAGTTGGTGGTTCACCACCATCTTGAGATTAATCTTGCCCTTGATCTTGTTCATTAGATGGAGGGCCTTCACTTTGTTCTTCGGAAGCGTGTGGGTCTTGGGTTGGTGATGGCTCCACTTGAATGGAACTTTGTCCTTCTCCTTCGTCCACAAGGGGTTCCTCAATGGGTAGGATATGACCAACACTCATTCTTCTTATGGCTTGGGGAGGAATTTCATCACCTACATCACAAGTACCACTCTGCTCAACTTGGAAGCTGTTATTTTCATCAAACTCCATGTTACACATCTCCTCGAGTCCCGTGGACTTGTTGAGGACACGGTAAGCATGAGAGTTTGTAGCATAACCAACAAATATGCCCTCATGAGCTCTAGCCTCAAATTTAGACAATCACACACCTTTATTGAGGATGAAACACTTACAACCGAACACCCGGAAGTACTTGAGGTTGGGCTTGTTCCCGGTAAGTATCTCATATTTAGTCTGTTCAAGCCTTTGCAGAGATAGAGCCGATTGGAAGCATGACAAGCGGTGTTGATGGCTTCGGCCCAAAAGTTAAAGGGAGACTTGAACTCCGCCATCATGGTCCTTACTGCGTCCATCAACGTCCGTTCTTCCTCTCTACTACACCATTTTGTTGAGGGGTGTAAGGTGCAGCATATTGATGCTTGATCCACTCATCACTAAGAAACTCATCCAAGGTGTAGTTCTTGAACTCGGTGCCATTGTCACTTCTTATTGTCAAGATCTTTGCATTGTGTTGACGTTGAGCTTCATTGGCAAAGTCGATGACGGTTTGTTGAGTCTCACTCTTCCTCTTGAAGAAATAAACCCAAGTGTATCTTGAATAGTCCTCCACAATCACCAAGAAATACTTTCTACCAACAAGACTATCAAAGGATGGTGGCCCAAAGATATCCAAGTGAAGAAGCTCCAAGGGCCTCTTCGAGTAGATGATAGTCGTGGGAGGGTGAGCCTTCTCATGAAGCTTTCCTTCGATACATGCACTGCAAGCACGATCTTTGGCAAAACTATCATTTGTTAGTCCAAGGACATGGCCCCCCTTGAGAAGACTTTGCAAAGATCTCATATTAACGTGGGCTAAACAGCGATGCCAAAGCCATCCCACATAAACTTTAGCCATTAGGCATGTCACAGTCTTAGCGGGTCACTCCAAGAAGTTAATCACATAAAGACCCTTCTCGACATGCCCAACAAAGGCTACTTTAAGAGTATTGTTCCACAAGAGGGCCACGGTATCAATATCAAAGAAAGTGGCAAAACCCATGATTGCAAGTTGACGAACATAAAGTAAATTGTATGCAAGGGACTCAACAAGCATGACTTTCTCGATCGTGAGATCATGAGAAATGACCACCTTGCCAAGACCCAATACCTTAGAAGATGAGGCATCACCCCACTCAACATTTGTGGGCATAAATGGAATCTTGTGCACGTCCACCACCAAGTCCGTGCTTCCGGTCATATGATTTGTTACTCCACTATCGAGCAACAATGATCCCCCACCGGAAGCAAACACCTACAAGAGATCAATGCTTGGTTTTAGGTACCCATTTTGTAATGGGTCCTTTGATGTTAGTAACAAGGGTCTTAGGAACCCAAATAGACCATTCAATGTACTCATAGGAAGAACCAACAAATTTGGCATAAACATGCCCATCACTAGCACGGCATAGAACATATGATGGGTTAAAGTCACCAGCTTTGTTGGAAGGAGTGGCAATGCCCTTCTTGACACCACCATCCTTCACATTGTTCTTCTTCTTCTCCTTAGGAGCACCCTATCCCTCCTTGGTAAAAGTTTGCTTGAGAGGAATAGGTTGTTTGGCCTTGTCATTCTTCTTCTTGTTCTTGGACTTGGGTGCAAACCCAATTCCTTCCTTGGCCATAACTTCCTTTTGATTGCTCAAAAGGTCATTGAGGTTCTTCTCTCCTTGTATGCACGACACAAGGCCTTTCTCAAGATGCTCCTTCAACTTGGCATTCTCCTCCACAAGATGCACATGCTTACAACACGGGTTAGTAGCATTTGCATTATCAATTAAAACCATATGAGGAAAATTGGCTTTCTCCTTGTTTAGCTTCACTTGGAGTTGATCATGAGACTCTTTGAGGTTTGCATGAGCACTCTTCAAGGCCTTGTGAGCCTTGTGAAGTATATCAAACTCCTCTTTGAGTCTAGCATGGTCAACCCAAGTTTAGCCTTCTCGGAATTAAGCACACACACTACAACAGGTGCATGATCAAGATCTTCCTTTAATTTAGCATGATCATTGTTGTGTGACTCCTCAAAAGCCAAACGATGACCATGCTCTTCCTCAAGCGCATTAGAGAGGTCCGATATCTCATTGGCATAGTCACGACTATGACCTTCCATCTTGGAGATGGTATCTTTGTGAGCCTCGATCATGTCGTTGGATTCACCAAGTTGTTCCAAGAGAGCAACAAAGTGCTTCTTGGATTTACCCTTGAGCTTACTCATGAAAGATTCAAACTCATTCACTTCCTCATTAGCCCCTCATTTTCATCAATGAAATCCGTCAATGAAGGATTAGTAGTGATGGTAGTTTTGATGTTGGGGGTTACCTTGTTGGTGGCTTTAGCCATGAGGCACTTGGCGGTGATGTTATCGTTGGGTGAGTCGAAGGGAGACACCCGTGGAGTTGTGGCAATGGCTACGGAGGCCATGGCCATCATATCACCGTTTTCATCATCATCATCATCATCCTCATTGTATTCTTCTTGAGCCACCAAACCCTTGGAAGGAGTCTTCTTGGTGAAGTCGCTCTTGGTTGGGAAGGACTTGGCTTTGTCTTTTCAGATGAGCTTGCCACCATTGTCTTCCCTCTTCTCGTATGGACAATCCACAACAAAGTGACTCACATTGACACAATTGTAGCATGTCCTCACACGTTGCTTGCCCTTGGAGCCACTTGACTTGCTCTTGTTGAAGTTGGGCCTTGAGTTCTTCTTGCTCCAAAATTTCCTTGAAGCGAGAGCCATATGCTCATGATAAGCATATTTTGTATCTTCGGGGTTACTCTCCTCTTCTTCCTCTTCCTCCTCTTCTTCCACAGTAGCCTTGGCCTTCAAAGCAAGGTTGGGCTTCTTTGATCGTTGAGACTGCAACACCGCATTGTCGGCGGTTTTATCCAAGATCCTCATGGAAACAAACTCATCCAACACTGCGCTAGAGGACAAGGTGTGAAAGTACGGTCTTTGACGGATGACGGAGGACATGGACTTGTGGTAGGGCATCATGGCCTTGAGGAACTTGCGCTTGATCCAATTGTCATCCGTATCCTTGCTCCCATGATCTCGGAGTGAGACCGCGAGAGTGGTTAACCTCTGATAGAGTACACGAGGTTCTTCATCTTCATTCATTGCAAACTCATCGGCTTCATCTTGCACCACTTCATAGTTGGAGTGTTGAATGATTGCACTTCCCTCTAAAGGGAAACAACATGTTGCCATGCTTCCTTGGCCACAGTCACTACAAAAAAAAGACACATCCGTGACATTTTGGGCCGAACGAAATTTTTTCTGTCATACATATGACACTTCTATGACAATAATTGTGACAAAACCCGGTATCATCATAGATGTGGTGGGCTCCTACTTCTATGACAAAAAATCATGACAGAAAATGGGCTTTTCGTCCTGGGCGGGCCGGAGACGCAGCTGCATGACATTCTTTGGGCCGTCCATGACGGAAAAAACCGTGGTAGAAGCGAGGGGGAGGAAAATTTCGGGGAGTTGCTGGTTACGGTGGGAGGTCAGGGGCGGAGCGATGCGCGTTTCTCTCGTACATACGCGTGTGTGTGTGAGGCGTTGGCTCTAACTGAAGCCGAGCAAGGCGTTAGGCTCTAACTGAACCCGAGCGATTGCACTACAGGCTATGTGTTACTGAACTCGAGCGATGGATCAACGGCTGTTAACTGAACTCGATGGAGCGATTCCTTCGCTACTGCTGCTAACTGAAGCCGATCGATTGGATGAACAGTGAGCGGTGGCGTTGCCTCTAGATGAACAGGAACCCGTGGTGTGGAGGGCTGGATGAAGAGTAGACGATGGAGAGGTGGCCGTGGAGGGGTGGTTGAACAGGACGCCGTGGTGTGGAGGGCTGGATGAACAGTAGACGGTGGAGGGGTGCCCGTGGAGGGGTGGTTGAATAGTAGCCGGTGGAGTAGCGCGCGGTGGAGGCTGGATGAACAGGAGCCCGTGGAGGCTGGAGGAGGTCGACGGTAGCCCGTGGAGGCTGGAGGAGGTCGACGGTGGAGATGAACAGTATCCCGTGGAGTCCCGTTTTGCGGTACGCCACACCCCTCCAGATGAACAGGACCCCCGTTTTGACCGTAGGAGGTCCGTTTCATCCGTTTTGCGGTACGCCACACCCCTACCGATGAACAGGACCCCCGTTTCGACCATAGCACTCCAACACAAGTACGTTTCGTCCGTTTTGCGGTACGCCACACCCCTCCTGATGAACATGACCCCCGTTTTGACCGTAGGAGGCCCGTTTCGTCCGTTTTGTGGTACGCCACACCCCTCCCGATCAACAGGACCCCTGTTTCGACCATAAGAGGTCTGTTTCCTCCGTTGTGCGGTACGCCAGGCCTCGTTTCCATCGCCCGTTCCGTCCAAGCCAGTTGGCTCCCACGCGTTCCGTTGCCTCCCGATGAACACGGCGCATTTCGTTGCATCCCCATGAACACGATGCATTCCGTTGCCTCCCGATGACCACGACGCATTCCGTTGCCTCCCCCTGAACACGACGCATTCCGTTGCCTCCCCATGAACACTATCCCTCGCTGTACATATGCGCGACTAGGCGTTTGAGACCCCGCCCGTATGTACACATACGTGGCCGTATTTTCTTTCTTGCACCCTGGCCGTTGTACGTACGTGTACATGCTACGTGCGCGCATCTACTACGACACGTGCGCGCCTCTACAACGACCAGTATGTACGTACACGTTCGCGACCATAATGACAACGCTACGTACGCTTCGACCAGGTGGGTCCCGACTGTCAGGCACTTCCTTGCGTGCGAAAATGTAGCTGGTGGGTCCCAGCAGTCAGAGGGGTGAATCGTTTTTTTTTTCGGACGCACTTCCTTGCGTGCGAAGGTGTAGCTGGTGGGTCCCAGCAGTCAGGGGGGAAACGTTTTTCTCGTGAAATATGGTGGCCCGTCCGGTGGGTCCCCGCTGTCAGGTGGAGGAATAATTATTTTCCGCGTAATAAGGAGGCACTTCCTTGCTGCGGCCGTGGACCCAGCTGTCAGCCTCTCCACATACAGTCCACGTCCGATGGAAATCATTCCTTGACCATGTTGACCACGCCGCGCCGAGAGCACCAGGGCGGTGGATAACGACGAGGCCTAGGAAGGGGACGACGGGGAGCCGGGGAAGACGGGGCAGTGGAAGCCCACGCCGAGAGGAGTACGAGGGTTCACTGGTTCGGATGTGATGTGAGGCTGCCGTCGCCGCAGGGCCTGGCCAGCGGTGGGAATAGTAGGGGGCGGTGAGGCCTCCGCGAGCAGCACATACGGCCACGGGAGGTAGGAGCATGCGGCACGACCGGCGCTGCTTTGGGCGGCTGGAGCAAGAAGACTAGAGGTTGAAGAAGCACTACGGCCGTTGGATGGACATCGTACAGTCACTGGAGCTAGAATCATTTATATTGACTAAGTTGACAAAGTCCTCCGTCCCCGTCAACTTAGTAGGCCCACAAGTCAACCTCCCACCAAGGTGGGTCCCAGCTAGCTAAGGGGGTATTCATTTTTTGTGCGTAATAAGGAGGCACTTTCGGTGGGTCCGAGCTAACAGCAGGGGGAACGTTTTTTTCGCGAAATACGGTGGCCCATCTGGTGGATCCCAGCAATCAGGGGCAAAAGTTTTTTTCGCGAAATACTGGTGGCCCGTCCGATGGGTCCCTACTGTCAGGTGGAGAAATAATTATTTTCCGTGTAATAAGGAGGCACTTCCTTGCGACTGCCGTGGACCCAACTGTCAGCCTCTCCACGTACAGTATTCTTCCGATGGAATTCGGTCGTTGACAACATTGACCACGCCGCGCCGAGAGCACCACGGCGGTGGACGACGGCGAGGCCTAGGAAGGGGACGACACGGAGCCGGGGAAGACGCGGAAGTGGATGCCCACGCGGAGAGGAGTACGAGTGAGGGAGTCCTGGACTAGGGGGTGTCCGGATAGCCGAACTATCATCATCGGCCGGACTCCAAGACTATGAAGATACAAGATTGAAGACTTCGTCCCGTGTCCGGATGGGAGTTTCCTTGGCGTGGAAGGCAAGCTTGGCAATACGGATATGTAGATCTCCTACCATTGTAACCGACTCTGTGTAACCCTAGCCCCCTCCGATGTCTATATAAACCGGAGGGTTTTAGTCCGTAGGACGAACAACAATCATACCATAGGCTAGCTTCTAGGATTTAGCCTCCTTGATCTCGTGGTAGATCCACTCTTGTACTACCCATATCATCAATATCAATCAAGGAGTAGGGTTTTACCTCCATCGAGAGGGCCCGAACCTGGGTAAAAACATCGTGTCCCTTGTCTCCTGTTACCATCCGCCTAGACGCACAGTTCGGGACCCCCTACCCGAGATCCGCCGGTTTTGACACCGACATTGGTGCTTTCATTGAGAGTTCCTCTGTGTCGTCGCCCATAGGCCCGATGGCTCCTTCGATCATCAACAACAACGCGGTCCGGGGCGAAACTTTTCTCCCCGGACAGATCTTCGTATTCGGCGGCTTCGCACTGCGGGCCAATTCACTTGGCCATCTGGAGCAGATCAAAAGCTACGCCCCTGGCCATCAGGTCAGATTTGGAAGTTTAAACTATACGTCCGACATCCGCGGAGACTTGATCTTCGACGGATTCGAGCCACAGCCGAGTGCGCCGCACTGTCACGATGAGCATGATTTAGCTCTGCCGCCGGACAGTGCCCTGGAGGCCGCACAAGAAACTACTCTGACCCTAAACTCGGAGCCGACAGCGCCGATCGAGGATGGGTGGCTAGACACCGCCTCAGGGGCTGCTACCTCTATGGCGATGGAGCCGAATATTGACCCTGTCCCTTGCGAAGCTCGTGACTCCAAGGTGCCGGACTCTTCTCCGGACCCCGAACCCTCCGCGCTCCTGCCAATCGAACCCGATTGGGCGCCGATCATGGAGTTCACCGCTGCGGACATCTTTCAGCACTCGCCTTTCAGTGACATCCTGAATTCGCTAAAATGCCTCTCTTTATCAGGAGAGCCTTGGCCGGATTATGGCCAGGATGGTTGGGATGCGGACGGCGAAGAAACTCAAAGCCCACCCACCACCCACTTCGTAGCCACTGTCGATGACTTAACCGACATGCTAGATTTCGACTCCGAAGATATGGACGGTATGGACGACGATGCCAGAGACGACCAAGAACCAGCGCCCACAGGGCACGGGAAAGCCACCTCAACTTACGATATATATATATGGTGGATACACCCAAAGGAAGCGATAACGAGAAACAACGGGGCGCTGCGAAGGAAAATTCCCCCGAAAAACAGCCGAAACGGCGACGCAAGCGCCGCCCAAAGTCCTGCCTCGACAGCGGCAGCACCCATGAAGACCCAGCCATAGAGCAGGGTGAACCAGTGGACGACGAACATGCCCCCAAGCAACCATCCGAACAGGATGAATTGGAGAGGCAACCCATCTCCGACGAAAACAACAGTCCGGATGATCTCACACCGGACACATCGTTGGAGCAGAAGAACCTCCACAAAAGGCTCGTCGCCACTGCACGAAGCCTGAACAAGCAGAAGAGGAAGCTCAAAACAGCGGAAGACGAACTCAGAATGAGATGGAGCAAAGTACTCAAGACCGCAGACAAATACGGCGATAGTCGCCAAGCAAAGAGCTACCCGAAGCGCAAATTGTTGCCCGAATTTGACGAGGAGGCCGTAGAGCCCCAAAAATCAAAAAACAAAGAGGCCGCCCGGTCGGATAAATGACCACATGACAAACAAAGAGCGGCAAGCGGCGCCGCACACAAATCGGCACGCGATCCACATAAGGATCCTCGCAAAAAGGATGGCCCGGTTAGATCCATCTATGGGCCAAGAAAGCAAGCTCCAGAAGGTAACACAACACGTCGAGTATTTGAAAATCACGGCACACCCAAATACAGGGGCACTGCACACCCCCTATGTTTCACCGATGAGGTGCTGGATCATGAATTTCCAACGGGATTCAAGCCCGTAAATATAGAGGCGTACGACGGAACAACAGACCCCGGAGTCTGGATTGAGGATTACATCCTGCACATACATATGGCTAGAGGAGATGACCTCCATGCCATAAAATACTTACCCCTCAAACTCAAAGGGCCAGCCCGGCACTGGCTCAAAAGCCTCCCAGAAAATACCATTGGAAGTTGGGAAGAGCTCGAGGACGCATTTCGGGCAAATTTTCAGGGGACTTACGTCCGCCCTCCGGATGCAGACGATTTAAGTCACATAACTCAACAGCCCGGAGAGTCAGCCCGCAAATTCTGGAACATGTTCCTCACCAAAAAGAACCAGATAGTCGACTTTCCAGACGCCGAAGCCTTAGCAGCTTTCAAGCACAACGTCCGAGACGAATGGCTCTCCAGACACCTCGGCCAGGAAAAGCCAAGAACAATGGCCGCACTAACAAGCCTCATGACCCGCTTTTGCGCGGGAGAGGATAGCTGGCTGGCAAGATGCAGCACCAGCGACCCAAGTATATCCGTGGTCAGAGATGGAAATGGGAAACCACGGCGCAACAAGGACCAGCGCCGGACTAAAGGAAATGGTCCAAAGAGCATGGCAGTCAATGCTAGATTCAAAAGCTCTCGGCAGAACAACAAAAAGCTGCCTCTCAAGGAGAACAACGACGAGCTATCCAACCTAAACAAAATCTTGGACAAGATATGCCAAATCCACAATACCCCCGGGAGGCCTGCAAACCATACCCACAAAGATTGTTGGGTATTCAAGCAGTCCAGCCGACTTAACGCCGAACACAAGAGGCTAGACACACCAAGTGAGGACGATGACGAACCTCACAAGCAGAGCACCGGAAAACAAAAGGATTTCCCATAAGAGGTCAAAACAGTAAATTCACTTCAAGTGACAACAGGAAAAAATAGAGCGGCGCCCATTAAAGTACGCACCGCACGGTCCACCCCAGCGGAGTCTCGACACTGGATGTCAAAACCAATCACTTTCGACCATCAGGATTACTCCGGGAATATCCGGAATGCAGGATGGACTGCTTTGATATTAAATCCTATAATCAACGGACTACAATTTACACAGGTCCTAATGGACGGCGGTAGTGATCTAAACCTGCTATATCAGGATACAATCCGCAGAATGGGGATAGACCCAACCAAAATACGCCATAGCAACACTTCCTTTAAAGGAGTGATGCCAGGCCAATATGCCCATTGTACGGGCTCTCTACCACTAGAAGTTGTGTTCGGCTCATCTGACAACTTCCGTTGCGAAAAGTTAATCTTCCACATCGCCCCATTTAAAAGTAGCTATCAAGCACTATTGGGATGCGAAGCTTTCGCCCGCTTTAACGCAATACCGCATTACGCGTCTCTTACACTCAAAATGCCCGGTCCATGCGGCATCATCTCATTAAAGGGTAACTTCGAGTGTTCCTCGACTACGGAAGAACGTGAGACTACCTTGACAGCCACACACTAATCCGGCTTTGCTAATCAAAGCCCCTAAACAGGTCATTCAAGACCCCGGACACGGTTAGGCAAGTCCGGTATAAATAAACAAGGGGCTTACTAGCCGTGTACCCCTTTACAAGGGGCTCCACGCATACACAGAAAGAGATAATAAATCTCAATTTTATTAATTCTTTGAAACATACTCTGTTTATTTCAAAATACATCTTTCGCACAGACTCTTTTTCAACTAAGTTCTCCTCTTTTACAGATGAACACCGTGCGACACCCGTTCAGGATACGGCACAACGGAGACACATGCGCAGACGTGCAGTAGGGACCCGTTGCAAGGATTCTTTTCAGATTAAGACCCTGTGTAAACCTTTTTTACTGTCTCTTGTTGATACACATCCCCCGGTTTTTTGCTATAACTGAGGAGGAATCTCGCATTTTGGCATCGGCCGCGTCAGAAATTTTTGCGCGTACCTGGACACTAGGGGCTTAGGGCATTGTTCTGCCTGTTTTCATAAAGACCGAATACCTTAGGGAGTGTTCGGCGTCTCGAGTTAGGCCTTATATGCATCAGCTCCGAATCATGTCTTTGGTCAAATGTTGGGTTTGCCCGGCTCCTGTGTTTTGCTGCCTTACGTTCCGCTCTATCGGCTAATGCGGCACCAGGAGAACTACTGTGATTGTGCCCCGGTTCGTCCAGGTGAGCACCTCAGTAGAGAAAGCCGAAAGCTGATTGTCATGATATAGCGAGAGACTGGTCAACCACTCGATCGACCACCGGAATGTTTAGAATTCATCTGCTTTAACGAAGGACCGTTTCCCGGTCACGCACATACGCGCCCCGAAATTCAGAGAGCGCAGTGCACCTCGGGGCTATATAGTAGCCCCACCATCGAACTCCTATGGCTAAGTGAAAGTGATAAAGCATTATAGTCCGGTTGCCTAGTTTGCTACGCTATCACCTCCTTCACAGGACCAAGACGTTGGATTAAGTGTGAAAATGCGCTTTTTTTGCAAACACCCCCGCACTATGTGCGTGGGGGCTGAAGCCAAAGACTGCCATCTTTCAGGTTATATACACATATACGTTAACGGCCGCACAGGAGGTATTTCAACACTTGAACGCCCAAGTATAAAAGGCCTTATATTATATTTGAAACATGGTTTCACAAATCATACATGTCATTTGAACATAACGTTTTTCGAGCACTGCGACTCTATTAAACGAGCACCCTGCAGGACTTCCTCAAAATAGTGCTCGACTGGTAATTGGCTTTTGTCCGAGTCCTGGGATGCAACGTCGGTGGCCTCCATCGCCGCCCAATATGTTTTGACACGGGCGAGAGCCATCCGTGCACCCTCTATGCATGCCGACCGCTTCATCGCCTTGATATGCGGCACCGCATCAAGGAACTGCTGCACCAAGCCAAAATAACTCTTCGGCTCGGGTCTTTCCGACCACAAATGAGCCACGACATCTTTCATGGCAAGTCTGGACAACCTATTCAGCTCAGCCCACTCGGCTAACCGATCGGTTAACGGAAGTGGACGCTCCGGACTATGGAATTGCGACCAAAAAAGCTCTTCCATTCTGTGAACCTTTTGGCCCTGGAAGTGTGCGACCGCGTCTGTGGCACTCGCTGCCAAATTCAGATAAGCATCCTCCGCACCCCACAACTGGCCCAACTGAGCATACTTTGGATCCGTGAATTTCCTACGCAGCAGAAAAGGCTTTCCAGCCGCAATATCCCCGGCCTGACGTAGCTCCTCCTTTATAGCCCTCATCACGGAGCGGACATCCTTGTCTTTGGCGGTTGCCTTCTTCAGGTCCTCTTGCTCCGCTCGGCGTTCTCTTTCAAGAAACTCATAGCGGTCGATAGCATCCTTCAGCTTCACGGCCATTTCGGCCATTTCCTCCCTTCTTCGGCAGTGAGCAGCCTGTTCGGCTTTTAGCTCTTCAGCCGCCTTCAAGGCAGCCGCATTACTTTTTCTGGCTTGCTCCTTGGCTAGGGCAAGCTCCGCCCGAAGGTCTTCCATAGCAGCGGCGCCATCTGCATTAAGCATACATGTTGTAAGGCACGAGCGTCAAGCTCCCTTAGAAGGCGTCCGCGGAGAAGCCACATACCTTGTGACTCGTCAAGTCGCTTATTGACCAGCGCGATGTCCGCATCCGCAACGTCAAGTTGCCACTTCAGTTCGGCAAATTCATCAGTCCGGCTGGCCACCGAAAGCTCCGCCACCTATATAGGAAAGGCGACATCTTACAACTGAGATTATGATCCTCGGCACGCTGTCACCTTTGACAACGTACCGAGTCTCAGGGGCTACTATCTATACAGGGCACATTCTATGCGCAAAACTGTCAAAAGGTATATCATTTTTCGCATACCTCAAACCCCATCAGTAAACTTCTGACGGCCTCATGCAACCTACTCTCAGCGGATGAAATCCTTTCAATCACCGTACTCATCAACGTACGGTGATCTTCTGAGAGAGACGCCCGCCCGAGCAGATCCTTCAGCTCCTCCGGCTGTACACCAGTTGGTGCCGAACTCTCCGGCCCCGCCGGACTCGGGGAGACCCTCTGTGATGATACCTCAGGGTCGTCCGCCCCACCTAACGGTGTGGCAAATGGAGGCGTTTCGCTCTCCATCATCTTCGGACGAAGATCCCCCGAAGATGAGCTCTGCTGAGAAGGGCTGAGATCCGAACTACAAGGTAAAACTTCGGTTATCTTCAGAAATAAAAAAAGGGATGTCCCTTATTACAAAACTCCCCTTTCTACTTACGGCTCGCTGGAGGGCTGATTCCCTTGGGGAAACAATGCGGCCGGGGCTTCTCCTGGTGCAGGGCTCTCTGCTGAAGATTTCTTCCCCCGCTTTGAGGCCTTGGCCTCCGGATCTTCAGAAGCGGTCCTCTTCTCCCCCTAGAAGGAGGGATTCTCGATCCCCCCTTTCTTAAGAGCCTCCCTAGAGGAGGCGGTAGTTTTCCTGTTTTCCCCCTCGCCCTCTTCCAAAGGCGCAACCTCCAGCATCTTGATTAACACCGGATCCGGCGTGATGTCAGGGAGGGGGGCCGGACACCGTATCAGTTTTGCTTTTGCTATCCACTCCTGTTCAAGGGATAGCTGGTTAAAGGGCAAGTTTATGATAAATGTATGGACAGCATGTCCGGGCACAGGACTACTTACTTGAGTATCCGGGCGATTGCAGCTCAGGCGTGCGTCCTCGGTTAGGTCCGGACACATCTCTTGTGATCCAAAGAACAGTTTATACATCTCCACGGGCGTCGCACCCATGAAGTGTTGGAGAGCTCGCGGTCCCTCCGGATTGAATTCCCAAAGGGCGGAGGGGGCGGCGTTTGCAGGGCAGAAGGCGCTGAATCAGCATGACCTGCGCCACCACAACCAGATTGATCTCCCTCTCTTGAAGGTCTCGAATACGGCCCTGCAATAATGGCACGTCCTTGGACGGCCCCCAGTCAAGCCCTTTGTTGACCCATGACGCCAGCCGTTGTGGAGGGCCCGAGCGAAAGGCAGGCGGCGCCACCCATCTGGTGCCCCTGGGAGCGGTGATGTAGAACCACTCCTGTTGCCACAAACCGAGCTCCTTTTGAAAAAAGCCCTCGGGCCACGGAGCGTCAGCTCTCTTGCTTATAACTGCCCCTCCGCACTCTGCCTGCCGCTCGTTGGTCATCTTTGGCTCCACGTCGAAGGTCTTGAGCCACAATCCGAAGTGAGGAGTGGTGTGGAGGAAGGCTTCACATACGACAATGAACGATGAGATGTGGAGGATGGACTCCGGATCCAAGTCATGGAATTCCAGCCCATAATAAAACATGAGCCCCCTCATGAAGGGATCCATCGGGAAGCCTAAACCCCGACGGAAGTGAGACACGAACACCACGCTCTCACCAGGCTCAGGAGTGGGAATAACTTGCCCTTGTACGGGCAGCCTATGCGAAATTTCGCCAGTTAGATACCTGGCGTCTCTTAGCTTTAGCACATCTTCTTCCGTGATGGAAGAGGGCATCCACCGGCCCTGTAGGTCGGAGCCGGACATCGTCGAAGGTCCGAAGCGCCTGAATCTGGAACCTTGGGTGTTTGAACTCGGGGCGAGGGGCGGATTCGATTGAATATTGAAGAAAAGGAACAGGCCTTGGTCACATTATAAAGAGGTTGAATACCAAGAGCCGTCCCCGTAACCATTTGGGACTCGCCTTCGATGGAGGGGGCGAGCCAGCAGGCGCGGTTGGGTTACCCACGCCCGTATTGATGAGAATCCCAGAATAAGGGGACACGATCTCTGCTTTGACAAGATGTGCCAAGGAAACCACTTCGCTAAACACGCTGAGGTGGAACAATAAAAACGATTCGAGTAAAGGCTTGGTCGTGGTGTGACATCATGCCACGAAATACGTCAGCAGATTGAACTTGGGTGAATATTATTCTCTCTACGGTGGAATGTGGAATTTATTTTGCAGAGCCGGACACTATCCTGGTGTTCAAAATCTTCTACAGATTATTCGGAGAAGGAACCCGCCTTGCAATGCCGAAGACAATATGCGCGCCGGACTCGTCGTCATTGAAGCCTGGTTCAGGGGCTACTGAGGGAGTCCTGGACTAGGGGGTGTCCGGATAGCCGAACTATCATCATCGGCCGGACTCCAAGACTATGAAGATACAAGATTGAAGACTTCGTCCCGTGTCCGAATGGGAGTTTCCTTGGCGTGGAAGGCAAGCTTGGCAATACGGATATGTAGATCTCCTACCATTGTAACCGACTCTGTGTAACCCTAGCCCCCTCCGGTGTCTATATAAACCGGAGGGTTTTAGTCCGTAGGACGAACAACAATCATACCATAGGCTAGCTTCTATGGTTTAGCCTCCTTGATCTCGTGGTAGATCCACTCTTGTACTACCCATATCATCAATATCAATCAAGTAGGAGTAGGGTTTTACCTCCATCGAGAGGGCCCGAACCTGGGTAAAAACATCGTGTCCCTTGTCTCCTGTTACCATCCGCCTAGACGCGCAGTTCGGGACCCCCTACCCAAGATCCGCCAGTTTTGACACCGACAACAAGGGTTCACTGGTTCGGCTGCGCTGCCGTCGCCACAGAATAATAGGGGGTGTGGGTGAGTGGAGTGGAGGGATGGCCTGGCCAGTGGTGGGAGTTGTATGGGGGTGGTGAGGCCTCCGCGGCAGCACAGCCAGCCACAGGAGGCAGGAGCAGGCGGCACGACCGGCGCTGCTTTGGGCGGCTGGAGCAAGAAGACCAGAGGTTGAAGAAGCACTACGGCCGTTGGATGGACATCGTACGGTCAGTCGAGCTAGAATCGTGCATATTGACTAAGTTGACAAAGCCCTTCGTCCCCGTCAACTTAGTTGGCCCACTATACTGGGTCCCAGCTAGCAGGGGGGTATTCTTTTTTTTGGGCGTAATAAGGAGGCACTTCCTTACGTGCGAAGATATAGCTGGTGGGTCCGAGCTGTCAGCGGCGGTAACATTTTTTTCGCGAAATACAGAGGCCCTTTTGGTGGGTCCTAGATGTCAGGTGGAGGAATCATTATTTTGCGCGTAATAAGGAGGCATTTCCTTGCGTGCGGCCATGGACCCAGCTGTCAGCCTCTCCACGTACAATCCACTTCCGATGGATGTCATTCATTGACCACGTTGACTAGGCCGCGCCGAGAGCACCAGGGCAGTGGACGACGACGAGGCCTAGGAAGGGAATGACACGGAGCCAGGGAATACTCGGCAGTTATTTCCCACGCGGAGGAGTACGAGGGTTTACTGGTTCGTCTACCGTCGCCGGAGAATAACAACATGTGTGGGACTGTGGGTGAGTAGAGGGATAGCTAGGCCAGCGATGGGAGTACGGTGGGGCGGTGAGGCCTGTGCGGCAGCACAGCCGGCCGCGGGGAGGAGGGAGCAGGCAGTCCCGCCGACGCTTGTTTGAGCGGCTGGAGCAGGAAGAGCAGAGATTGAAGAAGCACGACGGCCGTTGGATGGACATCCAACAGTATACAGGCCATCTATGGAAAGCCTCAAATCTGTGGAAAACAGCATACATCCCATCTGCCATTATTTCAAATAGTTTACAGCCCATTTGCTAATTCTTACGGGTTTTTTTGGAGCCCATATTCTTTTTGTTAGCATTACAGCCCATATTGTGGCCACAGTTAAAAAATTATACAAAATTTTGCATATGTCGGTGTGGTCTGAACTGTTTTTAATCCCGAAATTTTGAGTCACATTCAGACCGATTTTAAAAATAAATGTATATCAATATAAAATCCAATAAATTGTCCACGCATAAAAATCAATGCAATTTAAAATCTCGAAATGAAAAACAGATATTTGAAACTAATTGCCGGTTTGATGTGTTTTAAAAATGTACAGCCCATTTCTCATTACTGATAGGCCATTTTCTCGGCCAGTCGAATGAAGCTCTCCTCGTCTGGCTCAACAGGCCTGATAAAGTGACTTACTTGACAAATCACAAAAAAATTGGGCTAGCCATTTTCAAAAAGAAAAAAAATATTGGGCTGGTATGTGGTAAACATAAAAGAAAAGGCTGTCTAGACAGGCCAGAGTGTCCCGCACAGCCCAGTTGACACCCTGCTTCCGTCTCAAAAACATATTAGATAAATGCCACTCCAATTATGGCGATTCATAAAAATGCCACTGCAATTTCCAAAATTTGAAAAATGCCACTGCAATTTTTGCAAACTTTGAAAAACGCCAATGCAGTTTGCAAACTTTCAAAAACGCCACTCCAGACTTCAAAAAATGCCACTAGAAATGGCATGAAATGGCATTTTTCAAAGTTTGGAAATCGCAGTGGCATTTCTCGGAGGCATTTATCAAATTAATCCAAAATAAAAATAACTGGGCGAGCTGCTGGGTCCCTGGTGTAAGCCGCTCGTTGTGCAATTCTCTCATTTATTGACTACGTTGACAATGGCATGGGACCCAGATGTCAGAAATCCACTAGGAGGAGCCATTTTTTATGGCTTGAAATAAGGAGGCACTTGCTTGCGTACTTCCATGACCTTGGCGGGTCCCTGCTGTCATCCTCTCCACGTACAATCACTCCTGATTGTGTACGCGTCAACTTGCTAGGCCCACAAGTCAGCCTCTAAACCCGTGGAGGACAAATACAACCCATTTAAAAAAATAACAGCCCATTCCATACGTTCAAACGGAAAGTTCAACATTCAGAGCAAAGTAACAGGTCTGATCCACATATAGAGTACTGAACTTCCACGTTGACAACCATCATAGCCAAGTTAACTATCTACTCCCACTAGACAAGTACTAACTTACTCTTAGCTAACTAGACGATGCCGGTGGTACACGCTAAACGCCAGCACCGGTGTCCTACGCCTCGCCTCGGACTTGCCAGAGGTGCGATAGGGCGCATTGCTCCCGCACGTTGGCCCTTTCCATGCCGGCGTGGTCCACCGAAGCTTCGGCTTCCAAGCGGGAAACCCACTTGACGAGCTGGTAGTAAAAATCGGTGTCGCGAACGCGTGCGTGCCCGACAGCCTCCAGGGCTATTTGCCGGGCGCCAGCCTCCACGTAGTCGGCCCAGTTGCGGGTGCTCTGCTCGCGACTCAGAGCGTCGGTGCGCTGCTGCTCCATGTCCCGCTAGCGACGCAAATCGGCGTTACGCTGCTCCTCCGCTAGGCGGTCGAGCTCCAACAACTCCTGCTCCTCCGCCATGTGGTCGCACTCCAACAACTCCTCGATCTGCGCATTGCCATCTAAAGACAGATAGAATGCCTCCTCCCTCCGTCTGCCTTCCGGTGAAAAACCGAACACTAGTTCCGGTGGTGACGGCCTCCGGTGTCGCCTACTGCAGACGGGCGGGGGCATGGGGGACGTGGCGAGCGACGTCGGGCTGGTGGGGGCTTATGAGGATATGGCGAGTTGGTCACGGTGGCACTGGAGAATGCCGGGAAACAGTACTTATAGGGGGAAGGTAGCGCGACGATCATCGGAATTCAATGCATAATGGCTTAGCGCGCCAGCTTGCCGTGGAAAACTAGGGAAACTGAAATTATGACTGTTCCGTCCCATCCCGTCTGGGTCGCACGCCGGCATGGCGGTCAAACGAGTGCACTCGAATCATCTCCCTCCTTGTCAATAATGATTTCACGGATTTAAAAAGCCCGCAACAATTAAAGCGTATCTTTTTTCGCATCAGTTAGCTGCCTTAATTATGGCCGGCTGCATGCAGACACTCAGAATCGCTCGCAGGCAGTATGCGAAGCAGCATGCAACGAGTCGCAGCCGAGGGCACGCATGCAGCCACTTAAATCGCTGGAATTAATTAGGCTTAAACTTCTGCATGTCGTTAATTATTGCCATGCCTTGGTCTTGCTGCTTTGCTCACGAGACTAATAAACCCGGACGGAGGGAGTACCTTGGTTGGTGAGAGGTTTGAATTAAGCCCTGTAAACCGGAAAGGAGGTACTAGTACGTGCGTGATCCGCTATTTATTCGTGTAGGATCGAGTAGGTCGTTTCTTGAATTGAGCCCTGCAAACCGGAAAGGAGGTAGTACGTGCATGATATGCTATTTATCCGTGTAGGATCGATAGTGTAGCTTGTCAGTTTCTTCAGAGGTAGGCATTTTTATTCAAAAAACTGCCACTTCGCATCTTGCGTCGCAAATAAAACTGCCAGGTGCGCATTTGTAGGCTAGCTAGTGATCGATCAGTAACTTGTAAACACTGAGCAAACAAAAATAAGTAACTGTTAATGCATCTCAATGATTCACATATCATATACAAATATGTAGCTCCAAAAGCAAAGATCAGCCACTTCGGATCTTGCGTCGCAACTAAAACTAACAAGTACGACTCCCATACATAAGATCAACATGTTAATGCATCTCAATGATTCACAGATCATATACAAATATGTAGCTCCAAAAGCAAAGATCTAGAAAAAACATTTGTTCTTCCTACTAACATGGATGCTTCTCTTGGCCAACATTCAGTACAGACTGAAAGACAAATTTGTTTGTGAAGTCTACAATTCCTCTTGCAAACGTAAGTGGTTTCACCAACAGCTGGAACCATGAGAATGAACCACACATGATGGAGGAACATCCACTGCAAATATGATTTGGTCTTCTCTCGATCACACCGCGAGACTATTTTCGGAATACAAACTTTAACTTAGGGAAAATGATGCCCATTGTATAATCAGACCAAAGCAATGAAGCACCAACTGTTGGCCAGTAAATAGTACAGTACTACTTTTCTGCAGTCCATGAAGTGACTATCCAATCTTTGTGTCTATTTTCAAATGGCACTGCATGCAGTGACTATACTATTCTCTTGTGCAGTTCAACCAAAATTGCGGACACTTTGTTTGTTTGCCAAATAGCAACGGGCAGACATCTCTGTCTGCACAAATATCAAGCAGCTAGTAAACATATACCACACCATGTTCGCAGTGATGGAAGAGGTGAAATCGATACAACCGAAATTGAGCATCCAATCATTGAATCATGTCCTGCACCTCCAATGTAGGTCCACCCTACCAATAAATTCACATGCAAATCACTAGTATTACTATCTAATGATAGTACAAAAAGAGTAGCAAGATAGTAGGAAACCATGTACCTTCGTAATGAACAGCTCATAGTGCCACCAATTGGATATAAAGGTTTGGAAAAAAACATGCTCCTAATGTTGAACCAGTTGGACTTTTTGTGCAGCTCCACTAAAATCGAGCATCCCTGTTTGCATAGATATTGAAAGTGTGATTACTGTAAAAGTGGCACTAGTTGAAGCATAGACTCACAAATATAAGCATTCCAATTTCTTAATGGGAAAATGTAGCAAGACTGTTTCTAACCACCTGTTTGAAGGAATAAATAAAGCAACAGCGGCTGATGTCAGGAAGGCATACATAGTTTTTTTTTCTGAAAAACTGAGTCATTCCCGACCTTTCCTCTTCTTTTAAGCAAATTTTGTGCAGTTCTACTAAAATAAAATGCCATCACCACCTTGACAATTTAGTTACACTGTACAAAAGGAAATGACTTAACATTACATCATGATGTCGTGTATGTAGTAGACAGGCATTAGAGACAAACATACAGACCTCCTTCGATAACATAATGAACATTAATTTTAACAAAGGTGTGACTAGCTTTACCGGGATAATTTGAGTGAACTCTACACCCTTTGTTCCTTAATATAAGACGTTTTCGCGGTTCAATTTAAAGTACCCAAACGTCTAGTATTTAGAAAAACGGGTAGTAGTTTTCTTGAGCACATATCTGGGAAAGCTTGCCACACTTTATTTATGTCCATACGCTAATACAACACCAATCGAATACTACAAATATACACTAATCCCGTGGCTAGTCCAACAGTAGAGTTGTTAGTTTATTACAGGGTACAGTACAATGGTTTTACTGAACAGATTTCAATAAACTCTAGCATTGGAAGGTTTCTATAAGAATTAACAATACAAAATGTAAAGGTAACAAGTTTCAGCATTAGTATACTAGCTGTGCATGAGCATTAAACCAAATACAAAAGTCTGAAGGTAACTAGCATTATTAACTAACGACAATATAAAAAAATTGCAAACCATGTACCTCCAAGGTAAATATCATTTCGAACTCGGGGGGACCTTAAAAATTGCTATCCCAATCTTGATAATCGATCAATCATAAAAACTTGATCTTTCCTCTTGATAATCAAGAGAACAACCGGAGGAGGAGGTGCCCACTCTTGACCTTTCCTCTTCTCTTCATAATTGTCTGTGCAGTTTAACCAAAATAAAATGACATCAGCGCCTTGGCATTTTGGTGACACTGTATAAAAAAATTAACTTATCTCATGAAAGTGAGGTGTGTAATCTATAAACATTAACAGTGCAAAAATCTGAAGGTTATAAAATTGCTTGACTTGACTGCTGGCATTATACTAACAGCAAAAAAAGTGGCAATAAGAGCATGGGAGGCCCATTCGGACAGTGGGCGCACCAGTACGATGTACCTCCACGGACGCAGAGTGGTGAGGGAGGTATGGTTTCCCAGAGCAACAAATATCAAGGCAGCATAATAGCATATGTGGATTACGTCCCATTTTTGTTCTCTTTAGCCACCTTTTTCCTATGTGAGGACAACAAACCGATCGACCTGGTCATTCTCTATTGTGTTGTCATGCCTTTCTACCCTTCTTCAACCAAGAGACACGAGACTCATTCC
Organism: Triticum dicoccoides; assembly: GCF_002162155.2. Lineage (NCBI taxonomy): Eukaryota > Viridiplantae > Streptophyta > Magnoliopsida > Poales > Poaceae > Triticum > Triticum dicoccoides. Next base: position 655,629,992 of record NC_041393.1, read on the forward strand.
TTAGCTACTGATTTTCCCCTTTTCAACCTAGATGCGGGTTCGATGCCTACTCTCTTGGACAGTACAGTCTCCCTTCCTTTCCTTATTCAACCCAGACATGCATTCGTCTGCGTGGCCAGCAGAGCAGAGGATAGCAAATTGGGAAGATGGTGGAGTGGAAAAAGATCCACATGCAACGACGTGCCAGATGGGGTAATAGAACAAGGGTATGGTTCGAAAAGAGGTAGCATACCCGAGGGTCGGCGAGAAGTGGCTTCGCTCGTGGTCGTCGTCCTCCGCACACACTACGGCAGTGATCCCGCACGGGCGCTAGGTCTGAGAGGACGGCCTTGTCGTCAGTGCGTGACCTCGCTCGCCGACGACGAGTGCGTCAACACTGCACGTCCTTTTCTTCCCCGGCGGATCTATGACCACCGGTGAGGAGGGAGAGAGGGGCCGTCTTTTTTAGATCTGGAGAGAGGGTGGTAGTGTGAGAAGCAAGTGGGCTGCCCTTGGCAAGAAAGCGCTGAAGCTCCAGCCTATATATCTTCTTTATACTACTAGTACTGGAGGTGGAGTAGTGGTAGAGTAGTTTATATTTTCTCTGCGTACAGTACCAGTTAGTCGTGCTTCAAAACTGAACGGCATGCCATTAAAAAAATAAAGGACGATAACTAATGCGGCACCTCGGGCCAATGCGGCCAGATTGCATTTTGCACGAGAAATTACACACCATGTCTCGTTGACATGTGGTCCCGTTCCACATATCAGTGAGACGACGACGAGTAGTAGGAGTATTTCCGAACCGACGTGTAGGCCGGGGCGCCCCTTCGTGAACCGTGGCAAACTGGCAACCGTCCATCGACTCTTCGCCTTTCCCTCTCGATTTGGAACTGCTGTCGCACGCTCTTCCTCTCCCTCCTCCATTTTCCTTCAGCCCTTCACCCTTTCTTCTGCCATTGTTCGATCATCTTCTCCATGGAGGGAACAAGACGGAAACAACCCCGTTATTCTTGCCCCAATTTGAAAGATGACGTGGTGGAGGAACTCATTGATCGGTGCGATGTCATCACCTCGGCTAGCATGGCAGGTTCGTTCAAGCCCATTCTCGACTCAACTAATAACATCATTACAAGGAACCCAAGAGTCAAGGAGCAGTTTGATCTCCCCTATCTTCTTCGCCGTGACCCTGATGACTGGCGCCGTCACGACGGAGGCCTCGCCCTGTGCAAGTTGATGTCGCTTGATAATGATACGTATGATGTTAAGATGCCATCGCTTGAGGGCAAGGCTTGGGCAGGCGCAAATGGAGATTGGGTTGTTTACATTGGGTCCAACTGCGAGTGGGAACTTGTGAATGTGTACACTCGTGACTGGGTTCCACTTCCAAAAATCTCAGCAGACTGCCCAGAGGTTGAGCACACCGGTATTGTACGCATGTTCAAATACAATCATGGTGACTGTCTTCTACGGAAGATAGCAATTTCTCGAGTCCCCAACCGCTCTTGGAATTACAACAACTATGAAGTTGTTGCTATCTTCGACAAGCTTGTTGCCGTCGTTAGTGGTTTGACTGGATGGATATTGCTCAAAAATCAGTTTCTGTACACGGATGAGTACTGTGATGCAATTCAATACGAGGGCCTTGTGTTTGCTGCCACCACTCGTGGCACTGTTTTTGCATGGCATCCTCGTTGTTTCGGTACTTCGTCTTCCACCGTAATTATAATTGTTTCATCCACATGCATGCGGGTTAGCAAGGCTGGTCATAGTGGGGAGTAACTTGGACTAGTAACATGCATATGTTACTAGTTTATGTTACTACCTCTATAGTGCATAGTATCTTAGATTAGTATCATAGGTGGTCTCATTTATTGTCATGCATGACACATAGTAGCATCACATTTATTATGTTACGGTATCTACATATGTTACTATAACCATCTCTCTCTTCCTTAATTGCCTGCCACATAAGCATGTTTGCGAGTCCCAAGTGCATGATACTACTTATGTTACCCCCACTATGGCCAGCCTTACTAATTAACCTTCTTCTTGTGTTTCCAAGGTCCTGTGAACATTCCACCACCTATACTTGAAGATTTTTATAACTAAGGGGGAGATGATGATGGTGATGATCACGAGCATGAGGACGAGCAGCGCCCATATACTATTTGGCGCCTGGCAACTAATTCCGGTGGATCACCTCTTCTCGTGTGTATACAGCCCACTGATGATGTTACTACTAAGGAAGCAGGTGTAGTCTCCCATGGTCGCACTCTCCGGATCTATTCCAACACCCGTTGCATGGTATTCGGGATGGATACTAGTGTGCTAGCGCCAACTCCTTCTCCCTGGTACAGAATTGATAGTCTTGGAGAAAACTCGCTCTTCCTTGGACAAAACTATCCAATGATGGTGAAAGGCGATCCAACTACTATTGACACAATGTTACTACCATTTATGAGAAGCAACTGTGTCTATACCTCGGACATTTGGGTGGTTCCCTACCCTGGTACTGATATAGTAGGCCGCTTTAGCCTGGATGATCAGTCCTGCGTTGGTCTCCAGATCGACAATGGATGGCCTGTCCCAGAGAATCACTTGTGGTTCAAAGCAAGTGTTTCCAACGCTGAGGAATGGTTGAGTTGAAGTTCATTTCATTGCTTGTTATTTGTTGTGTGGTGAAAACTTTAGTATTTATAATGTATCCTCGTTGTCGATGTGGGTTGATGACCTATTGTATGTAATAAAATGATATGCCTGTGATAAACTTACTAAATTTATGAATGGCTTTCGAGTTGCTTCTGTGAGTGAGTGGTGCGACGAGGCAAAAAATATATTTTCCGAATACATAATTGTACGTGCATTGCAATAGGTTATCGGATGGGGCCAATCAACAATAGTAGTACACTATTTGTACTAGCTTCACATGCTTTGCGCATTGTGCGGGTGTTTTTACTGTAGCCATACTGTACTACGTAACCAGCACCTCGAATCCTCGATACTAGTAGTACTATATAGTACTAACTAGTAGGAGTAGTAGGGTGGCATGGGCCAGAACAAGCATTCACGTCCAGGAGTACGGCACACGCCACCAGCATGACTTCCATCTGACATCATATTTCTTGGAGTCCGTGCTAGAGCAATCTCTTCAACCTCATCGTTTCTCTAACTCAGCCATCGCGCGGCGGGCGAGGTGGGGGTTTGCCGATAGTCGGTTTCCTTAACTGCGGTCCCACTTGTAAGGCCAACTGCAACGCACGACCCCAAAAGGACCTCCGTTTTGCACGAACTCCAACGATAATTTTGACTAGAAAAGCAAGACCAAAGAAAACAAAAACCACAAGAATACATTTTACTACTCCTGTAAGTTGGATTAGTGCCTTCTCGATGCATTCATTGTTGATCTGCGGAGGCTCGATCTTGCGTGCTTCTTTCTTCTTCGAGTGTAAAGAAATAGACGTTGCTTCCTCGCATCTATTCTCATGTCTAGCCTCTATTCTAGTACTCCATCCGGTCCGTTTTTCTCTGCGTCTAAGCAGCAACACGCATACCAAGTAGGAGTATCAACAAGTGCACTAATCTCATCTATAGCCTCTGTGCTAGCTAAAAGTGATAGAACATCTACTAAATTGTGATCTATCACTATATGGATGTAGTCTTCTTCCCAATACAAAAACTTGCATCCATTCTACTCCCTCCGTTGCACAATACATGCCTTCTATTTGTAAAAATATATATGTATCTAGACATGTTTTAGTATATAGGCACATCCATTTTTGGACAAATGGAAGTCAAGTATTTTCGAACGGAGGGAGTACACAATAAAAAAATTAAGTTAGCACAACTAGTCTAATCCGAGAGCACAACCAAAGATTTGGTCGGGTTCTTCCTCCTTTTGCCGACACGTGGGACATCCAGCATCCAGGTCGTGTCATGAAAGAAAATAGAGTGGTAGTTGATAAGTTGAAGCCACGAGATGTGCATCTTGGGTTAAACTATAAATAGAATCTTACTACTCTTGAGTAACTCCAAAAGCGGCCACCGAAGATCTTTCTTGGATTTGTTTTTCATCACCAGCACGTCGAGGTGAAAGATGTGCAGGTTCAGTGGGTCCGCTTGTGTTTTCACTGACATGTGGGACCGCATGTGAGCAAACAGACGATGGGCTCCGTGCGTCCGCTGGCTGGCTGAGAAGAGAGATAGAGGAGTGCTGAGCATGGACTGTAGGAAATTTGTTCTACGTACTGTACCTCGATATAGGCTCGATATAGTGGGGTGGCATGGGCCATAACTAGCATTCACGTCTAGCACTACGGCACACGCCACCCACACGAGTCCCATCCGACACTAATTTTCTTGGAGTCCGTGCTACAGCCATCTCTTCTTCCTCCTGTTTTCTCAGCCATCGCGCGGTGGGCGGGGTGGGGGTTTGCCGATAGTCGGTTTGCTCAACTACGGTCCCACTTGTAAGTGAAAATGCAACACCGCACGCATTCCCGCTTAAGCGGCGTGCCGGACCAACCGTGTGGGGGTGCGACACGAACACAGCAGGCTTTTCCTTTTGAACTCGTAACTTGTAAAATTTGGTTCTGCTCCATGGCGCGATCGATAGATAGAAAATAATGATTTTGCCTAGAGTAATGAGAAGTTTGGTTCTGGCGCCGTTCATGCATGGAGTACATACGAAAATTATGAAGTTGATGCTAAATGTAAGATAATTACTGTAGTATCATATACTACTACATGGATTTGACGGAGATAAAAATACATACGGATCAATCAACGACATCCTCACGCCCTAGTGCGCCGGGTCACCAACCGACATGTGAGGAGCAGTGGCATTGGTGGTGAGCTCAATGTGCTTCTGAACAGTGCGTCCAAGGTTGCCCTGCGGTCCAAGAAGGCCAGCGTCCTATCGTCCTCCTCTTGCCTACGCGTAGACGTGGGTGATTATGTCCATGGTGTCTTGCTGCACCAGGCGCTGCGCGGCGAGTGCGACCTCAAGGTGGACATTCTCCGGCGCGACGGCGGGCAGTCGCAGGGCCACCAGTGCGTCGAAGAGGTTGCCACCATAGTGGCCGTTGAGGGTGGCGGGCATCACAGAGCCTGGGCGCGTCGGCTGAAGGCTTACGTCAAAGTCGTCCGTGAGCTTCTTGACGACGGTGAACTTGTCAAGGAAACCGACGAGGACCTCGTCGAACAAGGAGACGAAGCTGTCGTCCAAGCGGCCCCTCGCCCTGCCGGCCTCAAGCAATACTATCTAGAGACGTTCCTCGTTGCCGGGCTGCAGGCCAGCGTCGTGGACCATCTGGCACAGCCGGCTGATGCTCGCGCTCATCGCCTCCATGGGTCTAGCTTAGCTTCTACTAGTCAACTGATCTTGCGATTCGAGTGATCACTCTTGCCCTTGGTTAGCGTGCGTAGGTGTGTAGGATTTCGTACTACTCCTCGGCCCTCTACTGCACCTGCATTTGGCTGTATGATAGGTGGGCCAGACACCCCCTGGGCCCACGTGTCATTCACCGAAAGGCAATTGCCGTAAGTCAATGAAGTTGCGCCCCATCCGTGCCGGTGCAGTATAGTCATCTCACCGGACCTCTAGTTGGGGCCAAATGGGAGAAGTTTGATGTTTACTGGTTTATTGGTCCCCTTTGCATTTTGTGCCAAGTTTTGACCTTTGATTTAACTAATAAAATGTTAATGCATGTAAAAAAATGTTGTGTAAGTCACATTACGAAAACCAAATAATCCCAAAACACTTAGGCACGGTGCATTAACTCCCTCCTTGTTCCTTATTTCGTGACATATCAACCAATGAGAGATGTGGGCCGTGCGTGCTTTCAATGACTTGAGACTACCAAACATGACATGCAGTGTTTAGTTCATTGCATGTAATCCTATTAAGACTCTAGTTAGCAAGAAAAATTAAGTTCTCTCGCCGATAGGAATAAAACACCATGTATTTATTTACAGAGGGAGTAGTACATTTTTTGTGACATGCATTACTAGATATTGCTAGTCAAATACTAAAATCCAGATGGATGTGGTAGTACTCCTAAATCCAGACGGTGGTGCTACTAGTACTAGTAGTAGTACTACCAATGTAGTACTCCTAGGAGTACTCGCACTGTACTACCCGTTGGTCAAATTATTACGTGCTGCTCATCACAGTGAAGTGACAAGACCCTGTGCCGAAGATGACACCTGAGTATAGGCGCCGTGTTCGGCATACCATAGTCAGCCTCACCGTCTGCAGTCACTATCATCATGGCTGTAGAGCTAACCTACTTACAACTAGCCCTATTTGACATAATTTCCCATGCGTAGATGCCCGTGCATTGCACGGAACACTAAGATTGGGGGTGGACTGCTCTGGCAGCGGCCATCGCGCCAGATTTTTCCATGGCCTTCTAGATGTGGTGGGGAGGAGATAAGGCTGATAGTGAGAGACAAGGAGTTGTTTGTAAATAGGGAACAAGTGCGGGCATCTTTTTGCAAAAATGGAGAAGCTTGGTTTGTATGCGTCAGATCTAGATCCGACGGCTACTGATGAAAGATGGGAGGCAAAACATCATCACCAACTCAGGACCTGTTTGATTCACAGGATTTTGAAAACGCAGGAATAGGACACGGCAATATTACAAGTTTCAAACTGATATTACAAATGTTAGGAGTAATGCTGCACCTAGGAAGAGGGAGTTACTAGGAAGTTCATGTAAGAACTTTTGTTACTTTAGGTGGATGCAGCGTTATCGTACAAACTAAAATCCACCGCCCTAACAAGTCACTAATGGGAAAATAAGTTTTCGAGTCTCTGGCCACTTGATGTTTCAAAAACAAATTCAGCTTCTGCGGAGACTTTGTCATTTAGGCTTAGACGCTTGCGGTGATCAGCACGCCATTCATTGTTGCGCCAGAGAACGCCAAACCTCATTACCTTGAGCACACTTGCCTCCAGAAGAAAGAACCTGGCCAATTTAATCTCAGATGTGCTGCCTCGGTAGTCGATCAAATCAATTTCTGTAAGATGGAGATCAAGGCATTCGATGAGATTGTTATAGTGCAACACATTTTTCACTTTCTGGTCTTTTTTTATCTGCAAAAGAAGAGAACATATTAGAGCAGCCGGCTGCATAAGATTGCCGTGTCATCAAGAGGTACCAATATCATTCGCTCATATGATAGGGTTGGCTGGCTAGTGATATTTTTTCACTCTCTCTCTCTCCCTCTCTCTCTCTCTGTTTCTGTTTCCTCTCATTTAACTAGGAGCATGAAAGAGCTTGGGCATTTGTTGCCTTCCACTATGTGGCCGATGCCATATTTTGCAAAAGTATGCCACATAATACGCATTGATGTCAAATCAAAAGATTTTGGCACCGCTCTTGCGATGTGAGAGAGTTGGCACCACTATGCACACAGACTCACATGTATAAACAAATCAATCAAACCAACTACACCAGCCTCTCACTCTCCCAAACAAGTGTTTTTTTATTACCTCAGTCATCTCTCTCTCCCACGCAGTGTTTTTTCATTGCGTGAGTTAATTTGGCACCGGAGCAAAGTAGGTGCTCCAGATTGGGGCACCAGGTGAGCAAGAGGGGCATCGATGCCAAATGCATCACAAGTGAATTTGGCACATGTTTTGGCCTACAAAGCCCACTTTAGTACTCCCTCCGTCCCAAAATTCTTGTCTTAAATTTGTCTAAATATGGATGTATCTAGTTACATTTTAGTGTTAGATACATCCGTATCTAAACAAATGTAAGACAAGAATTTTGGGACGGAGGGAATACTACCTCGTATTTAGTATAAAATTTTGACCATAGATTTACCTAAGAAAATGCCAATGCATGTCACTAAAAATTACACCATTTGAAATTATGTTCAAATACGAATCCAACGATATAGTTCTTAGTGAGATGCATTAACATTTTGTTAGTTAAATCTATGGTCAAATTTTGATACTAAAAAGTTGGAAGAGTAAACCAGGACGGAGGTAGTACTTGCCCTTAGGGTAACCATAGAGTTACTGGAGTAGTCTAAGTTACTTTCCACTATGACTAGCCTAGGCTACTATAGTAGTATAGCATAAAAATGATGCAGGTGATCACCTGAGAAAAAATACTAAAAACATTTCTTTCGGTGTAGTGCGTAGATGTAGTTTTGAACACTACACTTGTCATCGTAATTTGGGAAAATTACGAAAAAATTGAGCTATGTTGTGATTACCGTTTACTAATAGGAAAGAAGTTTCACCTCGATGAGTAGCTTCTCCGTGCATGGAAAGCATGTAAGGAATCCAACAACTTGATCCAGATTGGGGCCGATAGATTTTAGTGCTAAGATCTTCACTGTGCGCATGGACTGGGTCAAGCTTGTGGGAATCATTTTCTAGAAGATGGTCGTAAATACATCAAGAAGAAATTAAAAAATGTGAATTTCAAGAAGACGGAGAAGAAGATGAGTGTTGTACCTGAATGATTACGGATCCAATAAAGAGTTTGGAGAATTTGGCAGACGAGTACACCAATGCTGTCAATTTCGGCGCGTCAATGACCCTGATTTTTGTTGGACCTTCTAGATCCGATACAAGCAATCTCTCAAGGAAAGGCGCATTCTCAATGACCATAACATGGAACGGCTGGAGTGATCTCTTCCCAATTGATGTCTTGTTGCGGGGCCAGCAAGACACATAAATCCATCGGAGATTCGTCGAGGCGATGTGGAGGCTAATGAACCCGTGGATCTGCTCAAGACGAAGGTACTCGAGCGCAGTACAGCTGCGGAGCAGGTGCTCCATAGCCTTCTTCGAGATGACAACGTCAAAGAGGTCGAGCTGCTTGAGTTGAGGGAGAAGAAGGGCGGGCGCGGCATTAATCTGGGGAAGATAGCAGGAGCTGAAGCTGGTGCGGCGCAGCATTGGCGTGAGGCGGAGCGCGGACGGCCGCAGAGAGCGACATCGTCCACCTTCAAAGCTGAGCTCCTCGAGCTGATCTAGGGCGGGGGATAAGAACCACTCGTCGAACTTGGGTTGGACCTTGCTGTTGGTACTGAACATGCGGATGTCAAGGCGTCTGGCTGGCCCAGGGTGCGATGAAAGGATCTTGGAAACTGCGGCCATGCATTTGCAATCCCCGTCGTAGAGGCTGCTGTCGACGGTGAGGTTGAGGGGGACGCAGCGCCAGAGGGGGCGCCACCGCCGGGAGAGCAGGACGGTCCGCACGGCAGATTTGATGGGGAGGAGGCCGATGATGACGAGCAGCATGTCATCGGGGGGGCTGCTGATGAAGTCCAGGCTCGCCGGATGCGGTTTTGGCTCGAGCGGCCTCCACTTGTTGGCTGCCTCGCCGTCCATCTCAACCGGCGGCGACGCTGGTGTACACGTGTGATGGTGTGTGTTGTGTGCTGGGTGTGCGCGAGTGCGTCCTTCTGTGCATGCCGCCGCGCAGTGGTGAATTGTGTGCGAGTGCGTCCTTCGCGCGCAAGAAGTTTGTCCTCAATGCGCCCTCAATTTACTAGCGTGCGGGGTGCTACCCCGAGTGGTTTCAACTTTGTTTCCTTCACCGCGTGTCAGATGGGCCTCTAGTTTACTTATTTTCACCCACTGCCACATGGGCCAGCACACCAAGATACAGAACACAAGCTGACAATGCAGCATGTGGATTGGTTGACCGGTCAACTAAACAATATACAGAGCTATACGCTGACACAGTGAGCGTATAATCCGTCGGTATAGAGAGTTCGAGTGAGAGGGGAGGCCCGTGAGAGATAGCACAGAGAGAGAGAGAAAAAAAGAGCTACTCCCTCCGTTCGATAATGTAGTTACAACATTTTTTTAAAGTCAAACTTTTGAAACTTTGACCAAGTTTATAAAGAAATTACTTATATCGGCAATACCAAAGATAAATGATAGTATGAAGTAAGTACATTTTGTGATGAATCTAATGATCGTTCCAGATGTAAATGTTTTTCTCCACATGTACCTAGTCAAACTTTTCTGAGGTTTGACTTTTCAAAACATCCATATGCTTATGGACGTGACAGAGTCCCTGACGAGAGAGAGAGAGAGAGAGAGAGAGAGAGAGAGAGTGAAAAAAGTGTGTGTGCGTGTGTGAAAGATACATGGACAACACACGATAAAAGTTGAGAAAAAGCATGCGTGTCTTATGCAAACATATCACGCATGCATCTTTGACAACGGAGGCAAGGTGAGGAGATAGTGTGTGGTTGTTTGGAACCGAGAGAGGAAGACCCCTAGCACGTGGCCAAGAGGGGTCTGACAAACAAGGGAGAGAGGTCGAGAGAGATGTATGGAGAAAATGCAGACATGGGGAGGAGAGAGTGTATGTTTGTCATAGAGAGATCCCCTAGAGATCGTGATGGGACTACATGGGTGGGAGATCGAGTGACAAGGTGTGTGCGCGATAGAAGATGCCCCGAGAGATATCGAGATAGATGTATGGATGGAAGGAGACAATACGTGTGTTCCTGATGGCTAGTAAGAGATAATCATACTTAGGAGGAGGGGGGAGTGCTTGCGCCTATGGCCCTGTTTGGATACTCTAACTCAGTTAGAGGTTAGAGTTAGATTCTAACCCAGAAATAACTCTAAGTAAAGAGGTGTTTGGATGGCAGGGTTAGATGGAGCGCGGATACAGCGAGTCACCTTCACGGGCGGTGCGAGAGGGAGGGAGGGAGAGGATGAGAAGCTTCGAGGAAGTGGGAAGGGATTTGCTGCGGGGAGAGAGAGAGAAAAAAGTGTTTATTAGTGGTCTCGAGAAGAACTAACCCAAATAAGCACCTCTTGGATGGGTTAGTTTTTTTGGATGGGTTAGATGCATCTAACCTAAACTAACCCTCCTGTTTGGATCTTTTTGGGTTAGTTGACTCCAAACTAACCCAAACTAACTCTAACCCGTGGATCCAAACAGAGCCTATGATGGAGTGAGGGATTATGGTACTTAGGGGGGTGCGTGTCACATGGAGAGAGAACAAGGGCGGAGAGTGTTGGATGGGTCTATATGTATAGCGCGAGCGAGACATGTGTATGTGTGAACCAGGGAGATATAAGGCCCGTTTGGCTTGCGTCGTGAGCATATTTTGCGTGGCCTGGGGTTGTGGCTGGATTTCATGCACGCTTGTTTGGTTGCTACCCTGTGAAAAAGAAAGCCCGCCTGGGCTGGGTTCCCTTGCACTTTAATTAGCATGGCTGAACTCCAGACACTGCAAGTAGCCTAGCCCAAGCGACCGATTTTGAACGCCTGGCCATGCCTGGTCGTGCGGCCACGAGGCTAACAGCAACATGGATGGATATTAGCATTAAATAATTGATGCATGGATTGATTGATGGGACGTTGATGCTTTGCCTGGCCCAGGCATGAACCAAACGCTTCAGCACCACACAAGCCTGGCCAGGCAGAAATATTTTACATCTCACGTCCACACCAGGCAGTACCGACCATCAAGGCATGAGGGTCAGGTCACGAACCAAACTGACCAATAAAGTTTGAGAGAGATTGAGGAGCCCTGATAAGGCTGAGTGGTGCGTCAGATAGCTGAGAGGGGGAAAGAGATATTCCATCCGCTCGATAATGCAGTGCATGTGAATTTTTTAGAAGTCAAACTTTGGAAAGTTTGATCAGGTTTACGCAAATGTTATTTATATCTACAATACCAAAGATACATCATACAAAACTACATCTCATGGTGAATCTAATGGTATATGTTTGTCGTACTAGATGTAATTCTTTTTCTCCACGTACATGGTCAAACTTTGTGATGTTTGGCTTTTCAATAAATCTATGTGCTATGGAGGGAGGTGAGTGCCTCAGTCGAGACAGATCAAGTGCGTGTGAAGGAGAATGAGTAAGTGTGCAAAAAGAGTATGTGTGTGAAAGAGAAAGTGACAACAAACGATAAATTAGAGAGAGTGTGTGTTTTTTCGTTTCTTATGCGAACATATCACGCATGCATCTCCGAGATGAAAAAGCGAGGCGAGGAGATACACGAAGATAGCTAGTGTGTGATTGTTTGCAACGGAGAGAGACACCCCTGTAGCACATGTCCAATAGAGGTCTGGCCAACAAGGAAAAAAGGTCGAGAGGGACACATGGATGGCATGGATGCATGGGGAGGGAGAGAGGGTGTCTTTGTGATAGAGAGATCCCCTCGAGATTGTGAGGGGACTATATGGGTGGGAGATCGAGGGAGTGCGTGCGCGATAGAAAGATGCCCCGAGAGAAATCGAGATAGACCATGCACATGTTTGTGATGGAGACTAAGATTAGCTAGTCATATACATATACGGGGGACTGTGTGTGCCTACAATTGAGTGAGAGACCATTATACTTGGCTAGCTGGGCATGAGATTGTGTGTGTGTGTGTGCGTGTGAGATGGAGAGAGAACGATGGAGAGAGATAGAGTTTTAGATGGGCCTATCGAGTGCGAGTGAGATATGCATGTGTATGTGTGACCCAGGTGGATGGAGAGTTTGAGAGAGGGGGGAAGAGCTCCGAGACGACATAGTGGTGCGTGAGAGAGTTACGGGCAAAGAGCCAAGGAATTTGTGTGCGTACGATGAGTGCACCCAAGATATCTAGCTTGGACTAGCTAGAGTATCATACATAGTGTGCGAGAGAGACCTATAGATGGTGTATATATGAATGCGGACTAGAAAGACCCCCCCCCCACACACACACACACAGAGATAGAGAGAGAGAAAGGGAGAGGGACCAACAAGGTTTTTGTGTTGGATGTGTGCGACAGAATTGAAGATTGTCCGCGAGAGAGTGAGTGAGAGAGAGAGAATAGGAGTCCGGGAGAGGGGGAGGTCGCGTTTTATGCATCAAAGACTGATATAAACTTGCATTCAAATATTTAAATTGGAGACCATGTTGTCTGCAATCCACACATGAACGGATATATGCGTATATCAAACAAGTTCATTAATTTGACTTTCAACACGTTCATGGAGTACTATAATACTGTACAACATGCTACTCGATTGAGGTGTTCAATTTTGGATATAGTTCACTATTTTGACCTACTGAACGAGCTAGTTCATTGAATCGAGATATTTCATTTCGGGTTTGATTTGCGTTTTTGAGTGGGTCAACTATTTGTCATATAGTAAATCGCTAGCAACGAGCATGTAAAAACACATTACTCCCGAGCATCATCTCTCCATCTAAAAAAGAAGTGGCAAGCTAATATTTCAAAATTTGATTCAAATCGACTTGGTAAGGTAGACGTGGATGCTCGTTCTCCCAAAATTTGAACAAACCGTTAAACATCCTCTCTGCTCGGTGGAATTCGCCCGAGCAAATAAATGGGAGATGCGAAATTACCGTCCTATGTGGGACACACATCAATTGGCCCGTCGTACATCGAGGGTAGGTTCATAACTTCATCCAAGCACGCCTTCTCCTCGGCCGAAATGACATGTGCCGAATAATTCATAAACCATGGTCGGCAAAACATGCTCTCCTCGCCAGAAATAGCTCGCGCCCACTATTTCAAAACATGCTCTCCTTGCCCGAATTCGCTCGCGCCCACTATAGTTCAAAACACGCCCTCCTCGCCCGAAATCGCTCCCGCCCACTATTTGGGGAGAAGCAAAGTTACTCTACTATCCCCGACCCTCAGTACACAGACCCAAGCTGAGAAGCCTATAGGCAAGGGTAGAACTGTAACTCCCCCTCACATTTCAGACAAATTCGTCCGTAAGACATGGTTCCACTCCCCTCCCAATTCCCCCCCGCCCGCCCCATTCATACCTCGTGGGCGCCAAATCACCTTCTCCCCGGGAAGCTCCCTTCTCCCGAGCCGCTAAACCTCAGCCCCACATCCATGGCGCTCCCATTGCACCAATTTCACAGCCGCCCTCCTCCCTAATGCCGGAGACGCTGTCCAATTGCCATCGTGCACTGGGCCGTGTGCCTCTTACTCCATCCTGCTGGTGATGCCTCGATGACGGCCGCGTGAACCATACCGGAGCCTATTCACCCCCGCCGTTGTTCACGGCGCCAGAGCGGCTCCAACTTCGGATCCGTCCAGAGTCCTGGCGCTGCTTCCGCGTAGCCATCGACCGTCGCGACATCGCTCTTTCCCTGCCGCCGGTCTGTTGGGGAACGTTGCAGAAAATTAAAATTTTTCCTACGGTTTCACCAAGATCCATCTATGAGTTCATCTAAGCAACGAGTCATGGGAGAGAGATTGCATCTACATACCACTTTGTAGATCGCGCGGAAGCGTTCAAAAGAACGGGGATGAAGTAGTCGTTCTCGTCATGATCCTATCACCGGAGATCCTAGCGCCAAACGGACGGCACCTCCGCGTTCAACACACGTACGGTCAGCGTAACGTCTCCTCCGTCTTGATCCAGCAAGGGGGAAGGAGAGGTTGATGATGATGGCTCCAGCAGCAGCACAACGGCGTGGTGGTGGTGGAACAGCAGCACTCCGGCAGGGCTTCGCCAAGCACGTGACGGAGGAGGAAGAGGTGTAGGGAGGGGAGGGGCTGCGCCTTGGCTTGGGTGTTCAGCCCTCCCCTCACCCCTCTATTTATAGGGGAAGGGGCAAGGGGGGCCGGCCCCTCTAGATGGGATCTAGAGGGGGGCGGCGGCCAGGGAGGGGGGACTTGCCCCCCAAGCAAGGGGGCGCCCCCTCTAGGGTTCCCCCCCAACCCTAGGCGCATGGGCCCAAGGGGGGCGCCCAGCCCTCCAGGGGCTGGCTCTTGCCCCACGCGGCCCATGTGGCCACCCGGGAGGGGTGGCCCCTCCCGGTGGACCCCTTGAACCCTTCCGGTGGCCCCGGTACAATACCGATATGCCCCCGAAACCTTCCGGTGTCTGTATGACAACTTCCCATATATAAATCTTTACCTCCGGACCATTCCGGAACTCCTCGTGACGTCCGGGATCCCATCCGAGACTCCGAACAACTTTCGGTAATCACATACAAGTCTTCCTAATAACCCTAGCGTCGCCGAACCTTAAGTGTGTAGACCCTACGGGTTCGGGAGACATGCAGACATGACCGAGATGGCTCTCCGGTCAATAACCAATAGCGGGATCTGGATACCCATGTTGGCTCCCACATGCTCCTCGATGATGTCATCGGATGAACCACGATCTCGAGGATTCAATCAACCCCGTATGCAATTCCCTTTGTCAGACGGTATGTTACTTGCCCGAGACTCGATCGTCGGTATCCCAATACCTCGTTAGTCTCGTTACCGGCAAGTCACTTTACTCGTACCATAATGCATGATCCCGTGACCAAACACTTGGTCACTTTGATCTCATTATGATGATGCACTACCGAGTGGGCCCAGTGATACCTCTCCGTCATACGGAGTCACAAATCCTAGTCTCGATCCATGTCAACCCAACAGACACTTTCGGAGATACCTGTAGTGCACCTTTATAGTCACCCAGTTACGTTGTGACGTTTGGTACACCCAAAGCACTCCTACGGTATCCTGGAGTTACACGATCTCATGGTCTAAGGAAGAGATACTTGACATTGGAAAAGCTCTAGCAAAATGAACTACACGATCTTGTGCTATGCTTAGGATTGGGTCTTGTCCATCACATCATTCTCCTAATGATGTGATACCGTTGTCAATGACATCTAATGTCCATAGTCAGGAAACCATGACTATCTGTTGACCAACGAGCTAGTCAACTAGAGGCTCACTAGGGACATGTTATGGTCTATGTATTCACACGTGTATTACGATTTCCGGACAATACAGTTATAGCATGAATAAAAGACAATTATCATGAATAAGGAAATATAATAATAACCCTTTTATTATTGCCTCTAGGGCATATTTCCAACACGGTCACCACCGCAACCGCGCCGGCCTCACCGACTCGGCAGCTGGACCTGCCTACTTCACCATGCCGCCAGATAGGTCGCACCCTCATCTGAAATCACTTTATTTAGGCGTCAGTTGTCTGAATTTTTATTCTGGGCCAATCGATTCCCAATGGGAAGCAGCACCCCTCGAGGCGGCGGAGCTCCTAGGCTGCCGGTTGGCTGGTGTCTAACGTAAGGGTGCGGGGCCGCAAGTTCGCTGCGGAAGCAGCGCTTAGATGGCTATCTTTTAGAGTTGCGTGGATTGAAGGTACTACCGTCGCCGGATCTGGATGACGGGGAGTCTTTGTGGATTGGCCCGGGGGCGACACAACCACGGAAGTGCGGTGGGGCGGGGAGCGGGGTTTTGGACGAGGCCACGGACGGCGGAGGTAGGCTGCTCTGCCGTTGGTCGCTGGCTCTTCGAGGAAGATTCCAAACAGTGTCAGACGGGAGGCACAAGACGGCCATCAAGCCATCCGGCATAGATCGGACAGTACCAAAATAAAATAAAATCGTGCGACCCCAATTTAGTCTTCAGTCAACAGATGTGTGACCACTCTCGTACCTTGCTATTGATCTCTTAGTGTATTTCTTCGGATCAAAGAGATATGTCGTTCTTAACTTTATGCGTTATCTGCATCTTCAGACACACCGTCTTCCAACTCACCGCAGCTGCTCCAACAAGGGAAGCATACACCAAAAGGGAGCTACAGTCCCCACTCAATAGTTCCCTGCATCAAATGCGCGTGCCCGACATGGACAGCCACAACAACTGCAGGGCCATCGACAAGTCAGCACATGATGCTCACTCCTATGGATGGCAGCCAGATAGGTTGTACCCTCATCTTACTTGTATGCAACATTTATGGCTTTGTTATTCATCTAAGCACGGAAAATAGATCATCACATTTCATTGTATATTCATGCTGATCTCTTACGGGTCTTGTTCAGGAGTTCACGCTATTACATAGTTCAGCTAAGATACTTGTTCTTTAGGTAACGCTGTTCCATAGTTATCATCCATCGGCCAATGCTATCCCACAGGCTGGTGATTATAGTATTATACCACTTCTAGTATTACCTATGTTGTTCTTTAATACTTTTGTGTGCCATCTAGTTAATCTCGAGTACAAACGATACATATTCTGTAGCTTTCATCTGTGTTCTCCCTTTAGTTTATGAGACCTGTTGCTGCTAGTTAACCCCAGTCCTACTATTTATGTCGTCTCCTACAGGCACTCATTTACATAAATCTAACTACTAGTTGTCTTCCATGCATGTAAGATATAATTGCACACACTGATATACCCACAAGAACCTCACGGAGCAATGTAAAGGCCAATAAACTTGATGTCAATGATACCCAATATGATGGAACATGTAAAGGCAGTTCTTCAGAAGACTTGCAGAAAGATGATGAATCCTCTTCACCCCACAAGGTCCTTGCTCTAACTTGGCCTGTGATATGGGTACAACATGCATATAATGTCCTGGAGTGTATCTACTCTGTTGCAATGCCATGTGCTTAGCATGCTGATCATGCATGTAAATATGTCATGCCTTCCTGTTTTTCAGTATCTATTCCATTCATGATAACATGTTTTCAAATTCAAGTATTGTCATTCTACTCTATCGCAATGCCATCTGCTTAATTTGGACATCATGCTTCTGAATATCAGTATGTACTTCATCTGTCTACCATACCATGTTTTTTACATTGAAGTGTTGTTCTAGTGCTCTGTTGCAATGCCATCTTATTTTCCCAATCATACACGTGTATGTTGCCTTGGTTATTTCTGTACGTATTCTGCTAGCATATAGTTTTACATTCAACTAGTTTTTTTGTTGTGTTGTCCTGTCGTATCCCTAGCTCTTACACCATACTCCCTCCATCCGGATTACATGTTGCCAAAATGGATAAAAAAGGATGTATCTAGAACTGAAATATGCCTAGACCCATCCATTTTTTTCCGGATGGAGGGAATACATGTCAATATGTCATGCCTTTCTATTCTTCAGTACCTATTCCATCTCTCTGTTGTCGCATGTTTTATAATTAAAGCACCATTCTTCTATACAAGGCATGCAAGGGGAAGACGACTATATTAGAATCTGAAGGGTTACAAACAAGGCCTTTGCAAAAGATCCAAACGCCAGGAGATAATAAACCAACTCCATTTTTCATAGATACTGCTCCAGCACAGAGAAACCCAACTCCTACTAATAATAAGAAGATTCCAGTGGCCAAAGAACTAGTCCGCTCCAGTCGAGCAAAAATATGTCAACTCAATTCTAAGAAGCGTGTGCGTATCCTTGCATCATGAAATTTTATAGCATGCTGATCATATTTTCTACATGTTTCTTACCCATTTCTCTTTTAGAAAATAAGCTTAACAGATAGAAGAATTTCTGCAATGGTATCGTTTGTGAGGAAAGATTCTTGCAGGAATTCTCTGTGCTCCAATGTAGATGTAAGTACATGTTGTATATCACTATATTTTTACATCAGCATGTATTTTGTTAATCGGCGTGAATCCAACCTTTATCTGATCTAAATTTAGTTGTAGCAAAATGTATGATTAAAGGCCACAATGTTGACTTTTGTAAGGAAAACTGCCTGGTAGTTCTGCATCCTGAGTTGCATGAGTGTACTATCTCATATCAATGGGTTTGAATACTTTGGTTCTGCAGTGGGTTTTTCAGTGTTTTTTTACTGTGTTGTCCTGTCGTATCCCTAGCTCTTACATCATACTCCTGTTGGGGAACGTTGCAGAAAATAAAAAAAATTCTACGGTTTCACCAAGATCAATCTATGAGTTCATCTAGCAACAAGAGAGAGGAGTGCATCTGCATACCCTTGTAGATCGAGCGGAAGCGTTCAAGAGAACGGGGTTGAGGGAGTCGTACTCGTTGTGATCCAAATCACGGGAGATCCTAGCGCCGAACGGACGGCACCTCCGCGTTCAACACACATATGGTCAGCGTGACGTCTCCTCCTTCTTGATCCAGCAAGGGGGAAGGAGAGGTTGATGAAGATCCAGCAGCACAATGGCGTGGTGGTGGATGCAGCAGGGTTCCCGGCAGGGCTTCGCCAAGCGTCTGCGGGAGGGAGAGGTGTAGCAAGGGGGAAGGGAGGCGCCAAGTGCAAGGGTGCGGCTGCCGTCCCTCCCCCCCTCTATATATAGGGTCCCAGGGGGGCGCCAGCCCTAGCAGATGGGATCTCCTAGGGGGGCGGCGGCCAAGGGGGTGCCTTGCCCCCAAGGCAAGTGGAGGCGCCCCCCCACCCTAGGGTTTCCAACCCTAGGCGCAGGGGGGGCCCAAGGGGGGCGCACCAGCCCACCAGGGGCTGGTTCCCCTCCCCACTTCAGCCCATGGGGCCCTCCGGGATAGGTGGACCCACCCGGTGGACCCCCGGGACCCTTCCGGTGGTCCCGGTACAATACCGGTGACCCCCGAAACTTTCCCATGGCCGAAACTCGACTTCCCATATATAATTCTTTACCTCCGGACCATTCCGGAACTCTTCATGACGTCCGGGATCTCATCCGGGACTCCGAACAACTTTCGGTTTGCTGCATACTAATATCTCTACAACCCTAGCGTCACCGAACCTTAAGTGTGTAGACCCTACGGGTTCGGGAGACACGTAGACATGACCGAGACGGCTCTCCGGCCAATAACCAACAGTGGGATCTGGATACCCATGTTGGCTCCCACATGCTCCTCGATGATCTCATCGGATGAACCACGATGTCGAGGATTCAAGCAACCCCGTATACAATTCCCTTTGTCAATCGGTATGTTACTTACCCGAGATTCGATCGTCGGTATCCCAATACCTCGTTCGATCTCGTTACCGGTAAGTCACTTTACTCGTACCGTAATGCATGATCCCGTGACCAGACAGTTGGTCACTTTGAGCTCATTATGATGATGCATTACCGAGTGGGCCCAGAGATACCACTCCGTCATACGAAGTGACAAATCCCTGTCTCGATCCGTGTCAACCCAACAGACACTTTTGAAGATACCCGTAGTATACCTTTATAGTCACCCAGTTACGTTGTGACATTTGGTACACCCAAAGCACTCCTACGGTATCCGGGAGTTACACGATCTCATGGTCTAAGGAAAAGATACTTGACATTGGAAAAGCTCTAGCAAATGAACTCCACGATCTTGTGCTATGCTTAGGATTGGGTCTTGTCCATCACATCATTCTCCTAATGATGTGATCTCGTTATCAATGACATCCAATGTCCATAGTCAGGAAACCATGACTATCTGTTGATCAACAAGCTAGTCAACTAGAGGCTCACTAGGGACATGTTGTGGTCTATGTATTCACACGTGTATTACGATTTCCGGATAATACAATTATAGCATGAATAAAAGGCAATTATCATGAACAAGGAAATATAATAATAATCCTTTTATTATTGCCTCTAGGGCATATTTCCAACAGTCTCCCACTTGCACTAGAGTCAATAATCTAGTTACATTGTGATGAATCGAACACCCATAGAGTTCTGGTGCTGATCATGTTTTGCTTGTGGAAGAGGTTTAGTCAATGGATCTGCGACATTCAGATCCGTATGTACTTTGCAAATATCTATGTCTCCATCTTGAACATTTTCATGGATGGAGTTGAAACGACGCTTGATGTGCCTGGTCTTCTTGTGAAACCTGGGCTCCTTGGCAAGGGCAATAGCTCCAGTGTTGTCACAAAAGAGAGTGATCGGCCCCGACGCATTGGGTATGACTCCTAGGTCGGTGATGAACTCCTTCATCCATATTGCTTCATGCACTACCTCCGAGGCTGCCATGTACTCCGCTTCACATGTAGATCCCGCCATGACGCTCTGCTTGCAACTGCACCAGCTTACTGCTCCACGATTCAACATATACACGTATCCGGTTTGTGACTTAGAGTCATCCAGATCTGTGTCGAAGCTAGCATCGACGTAACCCTTTACGACGAGCTCTTCGTCACCTCCATAAACGAGAAACATGTCCTTTGTCCTTTTCAGGTACGTCAGGATATTCTTGACCGCTGTCCAGTGTTCCTTGTCGGGATTACTTTGGTACCTTCCTACCAAACTTACGGCAAGGTTTACATCAGGTCTGGTACACAACATGGCATACATAATAGATCCTATGGCTGAGGCATAGGGGATGACACTCATCTCTTTTATATCTTCTGCCGTGGTCGGGCATTGAGTCGAGCTCAATCTCACACCTTGCAATACAGGCAAGAACCCTTTCTTGGACTGATCCATATTGAACTTCCATATTGAACTTCTTCCATATCTTATCAAGGTATGTGCTTTGTGAAAGACCTATGAGGCGTCTTGATCTATCCCTATAGATCTTGATGCCTAATATGTAAGCAGCTTCTCCAAGGTCCTTCATTGAAAAACACTTATTCAAGTAGGCCTTAATGCTGTCCAAAAGTTCTATATCATTTCCCATCAAAAGTATGTCATCTACATATAATATGAGAAATGCTACAGAGCTCCCATTCACTTTCTTGTAAACACAGGCTTCTCCATAAGTCTGCATAAACCCAAACGCTTTGATCATCTCATCAAAGCGAATGTTCCAACTCCGAGATGCTTGCACCAGCCCATAAATGGATCGCTGGAGCTTGCACACCTTGTTAGCATTCTTAGGATCGACAAAACCTTCCGGCTGCATCATATACAGTTCTTCCTTAAGATAGCCGTTAAGGAATGCCGTTTTGACGTCCATCTGCCATATCTCATAATCATAGTATGCGGCAATTGCTAACATGATTCGGACGGACTTCAGCTTCGCTACGGGAGAGAAAGTCTCATCATAGTCAACCCCTTGAACTTGTCGATAACCCTTAGCAACAAGTCAAGCTTTATAGATGGTAACATTACCATCTGCGTCCGTCTTCTTCTTAAAGATCCATTTATTTTCTATCGCTCGCCGATCATCGGGCAAGTCTGTCAAAGTCCATACTTTGTTTTCATACATGGATTCTATCTCGGATTGCATGGCTTCAAGCCATTTGTTGGAATCTGGGCCCGCCATCGCTTCTTCATAGTTCGAAGGTTCACCGTTGTCTAACAACATGATTTCCAGGACAGGGTTGCCATACCACTCTGGTGTCGAACGTGTCCTTGTGGACCTACGAGGTTCAGTAGCAACTTGATCCAAAGTACCTTGATCATCATCATTAATTTCCTCTCCAGTCGGTGTAGGCACCACAGGAACATTTTCCTGAGCTGCACTACTTTCCGGTTCAAGAGGTAGTACTTCATCGAGTTCTACTTTCCTCCCACTTACTCCTTTCGAGAGAAACTCTTTTTCCAGAAAGGATCCATTCTTGGCAACAAATATCTTGGCTTTCTGGAAAAAGAGTTTCTCTCGAAAGGAGTAAGTGGGAGGAAAGTAGAACTCGATGAAGATCTACCTCTTAAACCGGAAAGTAGTGCAGCTCAGGAAAATGTTCCTGTGGTACCTACACCGATTGGAGAGGAAATTAATGATGATGATCAAGGTACTTCGAATCAAGTTGCTACTGAACTTCGTAGGTCCACAAGGACACGTTCCACACCAGAGTGGTATGGCAATCCTGTCCGGGAAATCATGTTGTTAGACAACGGTAAACCTTCAAACTATGAAGAAGCGATGGCGGGCCCAGATTCCAACAAATGGCTTGAAGCCATGCAATCCGAGATAGGATCCATGTATGAAAATGAAGTATGGACTTTTACTGTGTTGTCATGTCGTATCCCTAGCTCTTACATCATACTCCCTCCGTCCGGATTAAATGTCGCAGAAATGGATAAAACTGGATGTATCTAGAACTGAAATATGCCTAGACCCGTCCATTTATTTCGGGATGGAGGGAATACATGTCAATATGTCATGCCTTTCTATTCTTCAGTACCTATACCATCTCTGATGTAGCATGTTTTATAACTGAATCACCATTCTTCTATATAACGCATGCAAGGGGAAGACGACTCTGTTAGAATCTGAAGGATTACAAACCAGGTCTTTGCAAAAGATCCAGACGCCAGGAGATAATAAACCAACTCCATTTTTCATAGATACTGCTCCAGCACAGAGAAACCCAACTCCCACTGATAATAAGCAGATTCCAGTGGCCAAAGAACTAGTCCGCTCCAGTCCAGCAAAAGAATGTCAACTCCATTCTAAGAAGCGTGTGCGTATCCTTGCATTATGAAATTTTATAGCATTCTGATCATATTTTCTACATGTGTCTTACCCATCTCTCTTTTAGAAAATAAGGTTAAACGATAGAAGACTTCGAGGAAAATATCTTGCGGGAATTCTCTGTGCTCCAATGCTGATGTAAGTACCTGTTATATATCACTATATTTTTACATCAACATGTATTTTGTTAATCGGCGTGAATCTAACCTTTATCTGATATTAAATTAGTTGTAGCAAAATGTTAAAGGCGCCAATGTTGATTTTTGTAAGGAAAACTGCCTGGTAGTTTTGCATACTGAGCTGCATGAATGTACTATCTCATATCACACACATTACTGAATTGTAGTGCTTCTCTGGTTGCCCATTCATTCATTGTGTCAATGTTGCTTTCGTACTACCTTACCTAGCTGATGATAGCTATGCCATATTGTGTTAATTTGGTGTAGGCTACTTGCCCAAACGTTCGTTGTGTCAATGTTGCTTTCCTATTATCTGACTTGGCCAATGATAGCAATGCTAGTGTGTTAATTTTGTGCAGGCTGCTGAAGATAAGAAGACAAACTCTGAAAACAGCAAGGCAACCCAATTGTTTCTTTCCAGTAAATCTAGGCCAGGTAATATAGCAATAACTCATGATTAATCTGTTTGGTTCCCGTCCTAATTTATGTTATGATGTAGTGGTCGAGACACTCTCCACTATCAATAATACAAGCCTGCCAAAATCGCCATCTGAATCTGTTCAGTATCCTCTGTCTCGAATGCAACGGAATAAATGTATGTTTGTGAACAAATTAATGGATGAAGCAATGATGGAAATGGTGGATGAATCAGAGGAGCAGAGTCGTGCGACACAACAACCGATCAATGTTTTCAGAGACAGTGTAGCAAAGTAGAAAGAACTTGCCCACATGCTTATGGGCGTCATCTGTGCTGAGGTTGCAGATTGTGACACTGTAGATGGTTAGGTTCTGCTCATTTATTTGCACTGGCATCAATCTTTGATTGCCCAATGGATGTAATTTCCTGTAATATATGCTGGATGTGCAACGTTATTCCTGTATGCCGTACCTTTGCGTGATCAATTTTGGTCCTGTGCATAATTGCTCGTCGTAACGGGCTCAAATTATCTAATTTGGCCTAAAGACATGTACGAACTTTAGTGGACCCATTAAGTTAATGGGCCGTTACTAGGCCGAAAGTTAATGGTCGGCCCTCTTACCTCCCGGGTCGTTAACAGGCCGACATCGAAGCGGGCAACAGGTGGCCCCAGTTTATTTCACGGGACGTTAACAGGCCGTTACTAAGTTTGGGCTACATATGGCCCAACTATATTGTAGGCCTTTAGCAGGCCAAAAGAGACAGCGGGCTTGTACTGGACCATGAAGACCATGGGCCGCTAAGAGGCCGAAAGTCAGGTCGTATTGTAAATGGCCCAACTGTGTTGTGGGCCTTTAGCAGGCCGAAAGAGAAACCGGGCTGGTATTGGACCATGAAGGGCATGGGCCGTTAAAGGGCCAAAACTAAGATCCGACTACAAATGGCCCAACTCATTTATGGTCCGTTAACATGCCGAAAGTCACTCAGGGCCGGGAATTGGCCCAACACTTAAATGGGTCGCTAAAAGGCCAAAACTCAGGTCCGACTAAAAATGGCCCAACTGATTTATGTGCCGTCAACAGGCTGAAAGTGACACCGGGCCAGAAAATTGGCCCAACACTTAAATGGGCTGCTAAAAGGCCGAAACTCAGGTCCGACAACAAATGGCCCATCAGATTTATGGGCCGTCAACAGGCTGAAAGACCAACCGGTCCGGAAACTAGCCCAACATTTAAATGGGTCGCTAAAAGGCCGAAAGATGTACATCCTGAAAATTGGCCCATCCATTAAACGGGCCGTTAACAGGCCGAAATCTCATCGGGCCGATATTGAGCCCATATATATAGCGGGATGTTAACATGCTCAAACTGACGATGGGCTGCAATGGTGTCAAATCTTTAACGGGTCGTTGACGGGCCGAATTGGCTCATCTCGTATGGGCCGTGGGCTTAAATGGACCTGACACAAGTAGGCCTTATATGGGCTGGCCTGCTAATTTTTACTAGGCCGACCTTTTCACAGGAATGGGCCTCCGTTGGGCCATGCCACGTGTCGATGTACCATAGGTGTCTTCGGTCCAATGAGTGGATGACATCTGTCCCAACGGTGAGCCGACACGTGTTTCCTCCAGCCAATGATGATTTTACACGTGGAAAATCCCCATTGGTCGGGGCTGTTAACAGGTTATCGGATCCAAAACCCGACCCGATAGCTTAACAGCGTTCCGTTACGGTGGATGTCATGTGTCGGTCACCCTTGACGAAAGCACTTCTGTGACACGCGATTTATCGTCATGGAAGTGGACACTTCCGTGATGGTAATTTTGGCAATGTCATGGAACACTTCTACGACAACACATGTATGACTATCTTGATTCTGTCATAAATTTGTCATGGATGTACATGCATGACAAAAAACGCGACCTACTGTGACAAACATGTATCATCACGGAAGTGTATTTTTTTTGCAGTGGGTGAAGGGTCGGAGATGCGCAATATCTTCGGCAGGAATTGCATCTTGGATGATGAAGAGAGCGGACTCGTTGAATTGATTATCCGCGGCTTCTCTCGGGGTAAAGTTGCTTGGATCATGCAGGTAGAAACCTTGCTCAATGATTCTCCAAATATTAGTATTAACATGATTTAAATGACAAATATTAGTATAACATATGAGTGGAGGGAACCGGTCCTCCATAAGTAAGAGGTGGTTCAACATTGGCAAAGATGCCACTTCCATTTCTACCACTAGGCATAGGAGCATGCTCACTACTAGCTTCCCCCTTCTTGGACTTAGCATCCGTCACCTTGTTGGTGGGATCAACCACCTCCAAGGGTTCGGTGGACACTTTAAGACCATCAAGGAAATTGCTTAAACATGCCTTTAACCTCGGCCTTCAAGGAGGTTTTCAATGTGTCCAACGCCACATTGAACTCCTCACGAGAGACCGAGGATCCCCCATCGGCCGTAGACGAGGATGGATTCACATCGGGGTGTTCCTCCACACCGTTCATGGTGTCAACCATACTCTTCGGACAGTAAAGTCCTCAATAAAGAAACGAGGCTCTGATACCAATTGAAAGGATCAATATAGTTGACTAGAGGGGGGGTGAATAGGCAACTAACAATTTTTAGCTTTTCGTTACCAAATTAAACTTTGCATCAAAGTAGGTTGTCTAGATGTGCAACTAGGTGAGCAACCTATATGACGCAACAACAACAAACAAGCAAGCAAGCTAGGGAATCAACACATAAGAAGCTTGCACAAGTAAAGGCGAGAAGTAACCATAGCGGAGCCGGTGGAGACGAGGATGTGTTACCGAAGTTCCTTCCTTTTGAGGGGAAGTACGTCTCCGTTGGAGCGGTGTGGAGGCTTGGATCGGTGTGGAGGCACAATGCTCCCCAAGAAGCCACTAGGGCCACCATATTCTCCTCACGCCCTCACACAATGCGAGATGTCGTAATTCCACTATTGGTGTCCTTGAAGGCGGCGACTGAACCTTTACAAACAAGGTTGGGGCTCTCTCCACAACCAAATTGGAGGCTCCCAACGGAACCACGGAGCTTCACCACAATGGAATGTTGCTCCGAGGTGCTCAACCGTCTAGGGTGCTCAAACACCCAAGAGTAACAAGATCCGCAAGAGATTAGTGGGGGGAATCAAATTTCTCTTGGTGGAAGTGTAGATCTGGGCCTTCTCAAGCACTCCCTAGAAAATTAACAAGTTTGATTGGCTAGGGAGAGAGATCGGGCGAAAATGAAGCTTAGAGCATCAATGGAGCTTGGGGAAAGAAGGGGTAGTCAACTCGGAGAAGAAGACTCCCCTTATATAGTGAGGGACAAATCCAACCGTTATCCACTTAACCAGCCTGCGATCTGCGGTACTACCGCACCAGACAAGCGGTACTACCGCAAGGCATTGCGGTACTACCACTAGGAGGTGCGGTACTACCGCACCCATGGCAGAGACCAGAAGAAGCCCCTTTGTGTTGCCACAGCGAGCGGTAGAACCGTCGGAGTGGTACTATGCGCACCCTTGCGGTACTACCGCAAGGCAGGGTTCGTCTAGGCTGGGAAGACATGGATGAATAAAAATACATCCGTAGCTACTTCCGCTGATTTTCGATCTGTGCAAAAATCCGGCACGGTACTACCGCATACAGGGATCAGTACTACCGCGTAGGGCATGGATGTAAAAACTTACATCTGCCCCTACTTCTGCTCGTGTTGCTGTGCTGAGCCAGAGGCCACGGTACTACCGCGCCCGGCGAGCGGTACTACCGCAAGAGCATGCGGTAGTACCGCGCCCCTGGTCAGTACTACCGTGGGCCTCTGCGGTACTACTGCTCCCTTGAGCAGTACTACCGCATGCCACAACACAGCCACACTAGGAGTCCTTCATTTTGCCGAGACACGGAGAAACGGAGGTTGCTCCAAAGAGGCAAAGGAAAGGTGATGCAAAGTAATGGACGTGTACGTGATGATTCCACCCAAACCTTTCCAAAACGGATCCCCTTTTAACAGTACGGTTTTCCTACGACTCAAATGCACCGAAAAAAAAGTAGAGAAAACTCCATCTTCAATAGACTCCGAGGGACAACAAATCGTCTTGTGCTAAACATGAGATATCTGAAATGCTCAACGCACACGATTAGTCCGCAAAAACATTACCATCAATCATTAAAACCACATAGGGAGAAATATGCCCTTATAATTGCCATAGCAAATGTTCGATTTGCCGTGCCTAAAAAACCGACGTCTAATTTTAGCATTTTCGGAAAAAACATTCCTGTATGAAAAAGAGAATGTCCACATGAAAAAAAGGACATTTTTCTTTTCAAAATGCAGACATTTTTTTTTTCAGGTAACAACCAGCATCCCAATCAATCTCCCACCGTCAATTTCGCCAGTCCAGTCGGAATCCTCCTCACTCGCCATTCGCCACCTCCACCTCTCTTCTCCTCCCACGCCGCCGACCGCGGGTCCGGCTCGTCGGGCCCCCGAAATCCGGCCAGATCCGCCTCAGCGGACGCCGGCAGGCCAGCCGGTCCGCCTCGCCGACGCCGGGACACCAGCCCTAGTCTTCATCCGTCGGCGCTCGCGGTAGGGTCCTCATATCCAGCCTCCAGCGACGCCGGTGAGCCGCCCTTCGCCTCCTCTGCCCTCGCGCCTTTCCCGGCGCCTGCCGAATCGTGCTCACGCGCGTTCGTCTTCACCCAGACCTTCGCCATGGAGAACGCCTGCATAAACTTCACCGCCGTCGCGCGCTCGGCGCGGATGCTCAAGATCGACGGCTTCAGCCTGACCGAGAGCATGGACCACGACGACTGCGTCAGATCCAGGTGGACCTTCGACGGGTACGAGTGGGAGGTCCGCGTCTACCCCGCGATGACCAGCTCTGCCGGCGGCGGCGGCGGCGCGTACGTGGTGCTGGAGGTCGCCTTCCTCAGCAAGCCCCGCAGGGGCAGCGTGAGGGCCGCCATAGGCTGCCGGCTGGTCGACCCGAGAGGGATACTCAAACCGTCCAATGAAATCAGTATCTCAAAGGTGTTCAGTCGCCCGCAGGAATGCTCGACCAAGGCGGCGGTCGTCGGGCGGCGCGCGCTGGCGGCATCGGCGTTTCTCCGGGGCGATTCCTTCACTATGGAATGCACCATTGAGGTTCTCAAGGAGCTGCCTGACACGGTGACGGACCCTGTCCAAGAGGTGCCGGTGCCATCCTCAAACTTGAGTCGACACCTGGCTCTACTCCTGCAGAGCGAGGCCGGAGCGGATGTCACGTTCCTCGTGTCTGGCGAGTCCTTTGCTGCGCATAAGAGCATACTGGCCGCGAGGTCTCCGGTTTTCATGGCCCAGTTCTTTGGAGACATGAAGGAGAAATGCTCGCAGAGTGTGGTGATCGAGGACATGGAGGCTGCGGTGTTCAAGGCCCTGCTTCACTATATCTACACTGATACTGTGTCTGAATTCGACGAGAAGGGTGAGGAGGTGACAATGTTAGCTCAGCACTTGCTTGCAGCTGCTGACAGATACGGGCTGGACAGGCTCAAGCTGATCTGCGAAGGCAAGCTCTCTGATGGCATCAATGTTGACACTGCAGCGACGTCTCTGGCTCTAGCCGAGCAGCACAACTGTCCACGGCTCAAGGCGAAGTGCGTTCAGTTCATCATTAGAAATCGTGAAGTTCTTGATGCTGTGTTGGCGACGGAGGGGTACAAGTACCTGGCGGCAAGCTGCCCTTCAGTGTTGGCTGACCTTCTCAAGTCGAGCCTGCGCGTGGGATGAAGAGCTGATGCATAGTTGGGTGCTACCAGAGGTCCAAATTTCAGTGATGCATAATCTCTGTTTGTGCTTGTCTAGTTACCTTGCGTCGCTTCTTAATGTTGAATCTAAATCAGGTAGGTTAGTCTCTGCTTGTGCCTATTATGCATGAATGTATTATTGTAACTTGTTTATGTGCAACCTGTTGTGATGTAATTTAGTTTAAATGGTCCACGATTTGGTATCTATCTCCTTGTATGGTTATCACTGCCACCAGGTGATACTCCCTCCGTTCCAAAATAGATGACTCAGCTTTATACTAACTTTAGTACAAAGTTGGGTCATCTATTTTGGAACGGAGGGAGTACATGAGTAGTCTCTGTATGTGTTCTTTTATGCAAGTAGTAGTAACTTGTGTTTCCATGACTCATGTAATGCGCAATCTACTGCTTTCAGTAACCCCTTCATTGTGATTTAATTTAGTGCTCCAACACGGGCGCTAAATTTCTATTCCATGTACAATGGTAATTAAAGTGTTAACGAATAATTCACACTGAGTACTAATGGAATACATTTTAGTTCCTGTGGAACAATTCACTGTTACTGAAGTAGGATGTTTAAAATTCCTTATAATTAGTACTCCCTCCGTCCGAAAATACTTGTCATCAAAGTGGATAAAAAGAGATGTATCTAGAACTAAAATACATCTAGATACATATCCTTTTATCCATTTTGATGACAAGTATTTCCGGACGGAGGGAGTACTAGTAAATTAGAATTATTCACAGCTGGTTCTAAACCATTTTTTTTTAGTGTTGCAGCCTCTCATGGTTACTGATGCCTGAGATTTCAGTAACTTGTGTTCCCCCGACTTGTATACGTGCAACCTACTGCTTTTGGTGTGATGTAATTTATTCTAGATGGCCCATGATTTGGTATCCATCTCCTTTTATGCTTATCACTGCCACCAGGTGATATACGTGAGCAGTGTGCAGGATGCAGGGCTTTGGCAAGAACCTTCTGTTCAGTGATACTACAGAGTCAAGGATGATTCAGAGTTCGCTGGTATGATTTTCTCGCTTGCAGCCACATCGAACCAGATATTTTTACAAACTAGTACTCCCTCTGCAAACTCTAAAATCTAAAATAGTGATCTAAAAGATCTTATATTAGTTTGCAGAGGGAGTATTTGTTATCTTTCTCTTCGTACGCTTATCGGTGGCACGCCGTGATACATGACCAATGTGCAAGGCCTGGTTATATACATCTGTTTCAGCGCTGTTAAGAGTTGAGGATGATTCGGAGTGCGCCGGACCATCGGTATAGTTTTCTCACCTACGGCCACAGAATCCTAGTGCATCTTTCAGCCTCCATACAGGGAGTTTTGTGAGTCCCTTGTCATAAAATTTGGGAATGACATCTGGAAAAACCTTCACTTGATAGTGCTAGTTGTAAACGAAGATGATTTATATGTTATAACATGTGCTTGTCATGTCTAGTTAACTCGTGTCCCGTCTTTCCAACACAATGAAGCTTAGATGGGTTGGTACCTGTTCGTGCTTGTTATGCGCAGCTTATTGCTTTCACCTTTCAGTAACCTATTCATAGTGATGTACTCCCTCCGTTCCATATTAAGTGTCTGTTGATTTAGTACAAAGTTGTAGTAAATCAGCAAAACTCTTGTTCCATTAAGTGTCGCTGATTTAGTACAAAGTTGTAGTAAATCAGCAACATTTAATATGGAACAGAGGGAGTAATTTATTTGGTTATCTACCTCCTTCTGTGCTTATCAGTGGCACTATGATCATCTCCAGCAGTCCTCTTTCTAAAAAAACAGCTCATATTAGGGTAGTTGGGACAAAAAAGTGCTCAGACAGCTCTACTTTCTTGTAAGTCAGAATTCCCTATATGGCACATTCTGCATCAGGTTGTCAACCTTTCGCACTTGAAGTTGGTGAGCGAGCGACGCACACGGGACGGCCCACCTTGAGTGCGAACCAACCGGTTTTGGGAGGAATTTTATAAATTGTTCAAAATTTGGTCAGTTTTTTAAAAGTTTGTTTGAACATTTTCAAAAAATGTTTCTGATTTCAAAATTTGTTCAGAATTTCTGAAATGTTTATATTTAAAAAATGGTCGCAAATTTGTGGGAAAAATTGTGTTTTGAAAATGTGTTCAGAATTTCAAAAAATGTTCCCAGTTTTAAAAGAATCACAGATCCAAAAATGTTCGTGGTTTCAAATTTTGGTCGGAGTTTCAAAAAATGTTTGTATTTTTAAGAGGAGTTTTAAATGTCAAAAGATGTGCAAGATTCAAAAAAAATATTTGAGATTTTTCAAAAAAAGTTTGCGTTCTAAAAAATGTTTGAGTTTTGGAAGAAATATTCACAATTTTGCAAACGTTCAGATTTCAAAAATATTCACTTTAAAAAATATATATTCTGTTTCGAAGTTTCAAAATGTGTCTCAGATATGTCGCTATTGATAGTTCTTAATGTTCGGCGCTGCCTATTAGCCACCAAACCTCATCAGCTCAAGTGGTTGGCCGCGTGCACTCATAAGCGCATCTATGTTTTTTTTGGCCTTCTGAATTTATAAATCAACCGTATCTGGCTTGAGTTTTAATCACTGTGTGGTCTATCTAGTGGGCGAGGAGACGGGCAATACACGGCGACGAATTTCAGAGTCCTCTTACAACTATGTGCTTTATCAAACAGATATATCTTGAAAACTTGAAAAATAGTTGTTTCTCGGAATCATGGTTCCATTTAGCTCTTCGGCTACGCCTTGTCAGAGGGTCCGTACATGGATTACACCCGAGGGAGAAGCTGCAAAAATAAACGTCGACGATGGACTATCTCGCCATGGCAATATGGGTGCAGTGACGACTTCCCGCGGGGGGGGGGCAAGGAGGGCTGTTATGTGTTATCTGGGAACCTCTGGTGTTGTTTTTTATGGCCTAGTAGATCCAGCTATTTCAAACATCAATAAAGGTGCTGCAACATCCAATGCTTTGGTTCCGAGCAAGATCTCTACTCCTAATGGAGCAGTTGGTAGTCTCGCTTCCAGGTTTTTTTTCGTCCCACCACTTTCGTCCGGTTTTTTTTCGTAGGTTAACCGTCGTAGATTTTTTTCGTCGCCTCCCCCACTTCATCGGTTTATTTTCACTTCACCCTCTCACACAACGAAAAAAACTAAACGGATCAGAACTTTTCATACTGACGCAAATTATTTAGTAATGTCTTTATGTAAAAGAATCAATCACAATCAATCTCTAAAGATCAAATCTAAATTAATTAATCTTCATAACGTTTGTTTCCTTCCAAATCACGTCCATAACTTTCCTTCCTTGTTTGGGCAGAAACTGTTTGGTAGCAGAGATTAGGAAGCTTCCTATGAGTGTAGTAATAGGAAGTATTCTTTTTCTTGATGATTCGTTTCCATACTGACGCAAATTATTTAGTAATGTCTTTATTTAAAAGAATCAATCACAATCAATCTCTAAAGATCAAATCTAAATTAATTAATCTTCATAACGTTTGTTTTCTTCCGAATCACGTCCATAACTTTCCTTCCTTGTTTGGGCAGAAACTATTTGGTAGCAGAGATTAGGAAGCTTCCTATGAGTGTAATAATAGGAAGTATTCTTTTTCTTGATGATTCGTTTCCATGCATGATGATAGTAAATTAGGCCAACATTCACCACTATTTATCAACGTCATCAATCATATCCATTCCTACCAGTCTTAAGGGAATCTGCTCGCTATGTCTTTTTTAAGGGGATCCGCTCGCTAAGTCGTCGTCGCACGTTATTTTCACAAGCAATTCCCCTAAAAAAGGCATGGGTATTGGTAGTTGAACGCCCGCTAGGTTTTCCGCCTGTCCCATCCTCGCGCTGTGCCACCACCACCCGCCGAATTTCCAGCCGCCCGAGCCCATTAACTTCGCCAGCCATCGGGTCGACTGCCCCCGCCCCAAACCCCCATCCCCGAGCACTAGCTATCGCCGCGTTGCCGTCCCAAGCTCCACGCCACCGGGAACGAATCAAGCACCGTCCCGACACCGCCGTCGCCGGCCCAGCACCTCCAGCTTTGCATGGACAGCTTCAATGTGCAGTCTCCCTTGCTGCCTCACGTTCTGCCAGCGCATGCAGCGGCGGGGTTGGACGCGTGCGTGCTTGCTAGCTTGCTCTCCGTGCGTACGTACTTGCTCTGCGTGCGTCGCACCGGCCAATGCACATGATGCGTGTGTGCCTGCTTTTCTGTATGTGTATGCCAGCGTGATGCGTGTGTGCGTTGCTGTGTGTGTATGATATAGATGGCCCGAGTGTGTGCATGCTGTGCTCTGCTCTCTGCTGATCTATGTGTTGGTGCTCCTGCTATATGTTCATGCCATACAAATGAAATTTCTGTTAATCTTCTGACATGTTGAGTTGGTTCTCTCTGTCTTCTGTGGGGGTGAATGCAAATGAGTCTATTAAGTCAGGCACTATTGCTGAGCTAAATTGACAAAAAAATGTTGGTAGCCATAGTTGTAGTTTAAGTAGTAGCGAGTTGTCTGATATGTATAAAGAGCCCGTTGCAACTGAGCCCGTTACTAAATTGACAAAAAAGGTCGCCAGTGTCACTTGATATGTATGAGAATATTAAATGTATTATTAACATGATTAATATTGAACTCTTAAAGTTAATGTGGCCCTGTTGCAACACACGGGCGTTCTTCTAGTCAATCACAGAAGCTAGGACCTTGCAAATGGCGGCTCTCTGTTTGAGAATAGGGAGACCAACTTTGAAGCACATGCAATAGCGAAAGCAGCTTCTGACTCTTCGTGTAGGGCGCCATATGTGGCTAGGGATACTTCCTGAAATCGCATGTTTTTTTTTTGAGGGGCTTCTGAAATTGCTTGGCATCCCTTATGTTTTGAACGTTGAATAAAATCCCTAATTCAATTTTCTTAGCAAACCCTAATTCACCTAGTAAAATGTACTTCCTCCAACGAAGCCGCCCGATTCCAACGCCCGCCTGGGCCTCAACATATGGCCGAACGAAGCCCAACTCCAACCCAGTTTCTCTTCTGGCACGGCAACGGCAGGCACATCCCCGCGCCGCCTCTTCCTCTTCGATTCCCCAATCTCCTCCCCGTCTCCTCCGCCCCCCAAAAATCCTCCTAAATTGCCAGTCTCACCAGCCGGCGGAACCCTAGCTCTGGAGCTACTGCCAGGCCAGGACGGCGGAACCGGCCGCTCCTTCCCTGGCGCCGCACTTCGGAGGCCTGCGCTGCTCGGCGCGTCCCTCGCCCGCGTCTTTCCTCCGGCCACACCTTCAGGATTCGCGCCGCTCCGGTCCAAGGGCTTTAGAGGCTTGCTACCGTTGCCGTCCTCTTTACCTCTGCGCGCGCACATGTATGATTTTGACCTTCGTAGCGCTCCGGTCTCTCTGATCTTGGCCCTTCTGTCGTTGATGCCCCGATGCTATTGCGAACACCTTCAGGATTCACGAACACAAGTAGGATCTCCACTGGTTCTGATTCATGCACCAACTACTATTCTATGCAAATAGTAATTGCTAACTCTTCAATCCTTGCTAGATAGTCTGTAATGCTTTCAATTTTTTTTAATGTGAATAAGCACTACTTCATAGATTGCAAACCCCATGTTTAATAGTCCATTGCAAGAATTATAATATTCAAGGAGGTGTCCAGGCTCAATAGTGGTCTGTATTTCATAACCATAGGTTTATGCTACTTCTGATGAATTCCTAATAAAATGTTATTTCTGTTGCAACTTCACACTTTTCAGGAGTCTGATATGCTTGGTCAAGTTCAGTGCAGCGGCTGCAGCCGGCCCCTATTGATTCCATTTTCTATGATGCACGGTGGTCGGCCGGTAGGCACCTCTACCTTCTGTCGCAGCGTATCCAGGTCAGCATTGCAGCTTCCTCGACACTAAACTTATGCAACCATCCACCGCAATTTTTCCTTTGTGACCTATATATACTCGGCTTCAGTGACAGTCTTGCTGATCTTAGGCAATCGACATTCTCTCCGCTTACTTGTCAGATGGGCGTTGCTTTGATGATTTAATCTGATAAAGATGACACACTAGGACGTAGACGTACATAGAAAATTTCCGGGTAGCTTGTACATGACTGGATCCTCTCCGTGCAAAAATTGATGAGACATAGTTGGTAGGAAAATCTGTGAGGGGCTAAAACTGCAGTCTTCCCTTACCGCACAATGCAAGTTCCCGGTTTAATTCTGGATTATTATTGTAGCCTTTAGGTTTTGTTTTTATTTGCTAAGCATAGCACCTAATTTACGATGAAGTGCATCCATCAAGCAAATTGTTTCACTGTTAATACAGAGCAAACATATCAGAATAGGTGATATTCAAGTCTACTGGAAATTGCTCCAATTATGTTAAGATCAACTAAGTTACTAGCTAGGGACCTGGATGCCCTGCAAGATACACAAATCTATCTTTGAAGCATGTGAGATCTAGATGTGCATCCTTCTATTCAAGGATTCCTGTCTGCTCATAATATATTGTGGTTGAAATGTGGGGTTTAAGTGCACAACTGAACTTTAGCTTTGAACAAAACAATGGTGTGTTGGTCTGTACAGAGCCGGACATTTTTGTTGCATTCCATGCTTTTCGATCAATGATTTTGACGTGTTGGTCCAGCATGTTTACTGTTTTTGTGTTGTACTGTTAACTGTTTATACATATATTGATGGTCAAAGTTATGATATGGTTGTCTGTTCGCGTAATGGTCAGTTATGTAATGGAGGTCTCTTCATGATGTACTAGCGCATAATGTCGTTGTAGTCAAAGAGCTGCTATTCTTTGTGCACTTGTTGGACGGAACCGGTAGAAGCCATTCTTTAATATGTGGTTATCCTTAATTTACATCTCCCTTAATTCACATCAGGAAAAGTGTTAAGTCCCTCTTTTGTCCACATGAACTGCCCTCCTTTGCCACATAGAAGGCATCGAGGGCTCTATGAAAGCATCCAATCTCGCCGCTCTGCCAACTTTGCCTGAACCTCGACTGCCAATGCTCCATATACCGTCATACAATCTTGCCATTCTACCTACTTCGCCGGAACACCGACCGCTGGTGCGCTATCTGAGGTACGCTGGATCACATGCCAAACTAAATACGTCTCCGTCGTTTTTGAAAAAGACATGATTTTTAGCTTCCATCGTTATTACCTTGCCATGTACGTACTGTCTGCAAAGTTTGCAAACAAAAAGTGAAACCTATAATGATGAGTGATGACTACGGTATTATATCTATTTAATTACCAGAATTAAATCTTCATGACTGCGAACGTTAGGTGTGTAGTATGCAAGTTTAGAGAGGGACATATCAAGTTTACTATGAACACAAACAGGACAGGTTTGACAAACAACACACTTCAGGCTCTTTAATTTATTATTATTTTAGGGAGCAAAGATGCACACCTGCCTTTCTTGAGCTGTGCTGAGAGTATATAATTTCATTTTGTTTAGCTTGTTGGTTGGTAACCTATACTGCTACTAAGTTGCCGTTGCCTTGTCTGATCTGATACTTGTTAGTTGCCAAGCTGCAGTGCTAGATTACAGCCCTAACATGATGTCGATTGTATCTAGTCAGTGTACACTATGTTTCTTTAGTTATGCTAATTGGATTGGAATGAACATAAATCAACGGAGTATATTTTTTCATGGCCTTATACTATGGTTTTTCAGGTAGGCTGTTTTCAACTGGACTAAAAATCAGTGTTATTTTCATGCATGGAAGAAGCGCTCGACTTTATTACTAACTACTGTAACAGGTGAACAGTTGTGCTGCCTTCCTATTCTAATCATGGATTTTAAGCATACTGCTAACAAAATGTTGGCGAGTGTGGCAGGTTTTACCTAATTCAAAACATGGCCAATACTGAATTTCTAGCTTTCACGTTGCCATGTATATCCCATCTAAATTTCTGAAGTTTATGGACACTACAACTAAATTTAGCAGCTGCTGCAAGCAAAACACAATTGGGTAGAGCAAATTAATTGCTGTTGGATTGAAAACAATAGGTTCAATTGGTTTTTGTGCAGCGGGAGGGGAGAAATTATATATGGTACAGGCTAACCTGGCCATTTTATGTTTTTTTAGGGAATGCCTTCACGGCTTACTTTATTAATCACATAAGCAAACTTACATCGTTCACAAGAGATTCATGAATAAAAGGAGATTCATCTACCCAATTACATGATAAATGGTTCTCATTGCTATGCTTAGCATTCTCATGTGCGACGCCATTGGCCTCCCGATAGCAGTGAGCAAACTGAACCGTACCTATCTCCACAATCAAGTCAACGCAATCCGCAAAAACAGCAGCTCCTTCATGCCACCAAGTACTTCCTCCACCACATGCTTTGATTACTTCTAAACAGTCTGATTCTGCTACTATTTGATGGTAGCCTAGAGATGCCGCCATAGATAATCCTTCTTTCATCACCAAGGACATAATGTATTTTTATCTATTCGGTTGTCAAATGGTTCTGTATCAGCAGACCCCTCTGTGGGTTCTGCAGGTGTATTATTGATACATGTGAGTTTGGATGATTTAGATAGATGTATTTGTGGGGTCTGGTACTCGTTATAATTGTGTGCTGCTAACAAGGATAAAGGAGAAATTCTCCTGCATTGTGATTAATGTATATGACCCTACTCAGCAGGAGCTTAACATTTAGTGTTTTTGTGGTACTTATCTTGCTTGCAGTATGGTTTACATGGCTGCTTTGTTAAACGTACAAGGAATACTTATTCTGATATGTCTTAGCACTTTTATATGCTGACCTCCTTGATTCAGTTTAACAACAATGGTAGATATAGTGGCAAAGTTTCATTGTTGTATATAGCATCAGGATTTTTATGAAAATTAACATCTCTTTTCTCTACCAGAAATTCAAATCATAGATGATAGGTGTTGAACTGCTAGAATATTTATGCCCCTTTGCAACACATGGGCATATGTGCGAGCTTATTCCAAAAGAGAAATGCATTGGTACTATGTTGATACCGAGGGCGCAAGGCTCAAGGGAAGCAGGTTCTCTAGCTGTCTGTATGCTTATGGTATCTTGCATGGGGGGTATGTTTTTTATACCTCTATATGTTGCTTTGCTCACTGTTCATATTATCTTGAAGTTGCATCCCTTATGTTTGTGCTTTACATTTCAGTTACAAATTCAATTCAACATGTCAGTTGAGGAAGCTGCTGAGTTAGCATGGCGGGCTATTTATCATGCAACATTCCTTGACGGAGCTAGTGGCGGTATGCATTCTGTTTCTTAGTATCTATCATGATATTTGTTTTGTTCAGTCATGACATGCATGCATATTTGTTGAACACCTTATCATTATATCTTCCTTTTGAAATACCAAACATAACTATTTGAGTAGCAATTACTTCCGTAAGTTTTTTTTTTGCAAAGCCACACCTTCCTATTTACAAACGTACAATATTGTAGAGTATAGACATGGGTCTAGACATCTAGGAAAACCTCCCTATATGATCGTTACATGTTAATTACATGTGTAGATATGTTCCTTTTTTTTCATATGGCTTACATCTTGGTAGATTCTAAAATATGGTGTGATGTATAAAGAATTATGGTCAGCGCTATGTGTTTGGGGTCAAATTATTATTTGAAAGTAGGGGTTAAAGTTTGTTGAAAGAAAGAAGATTATTATTTGGGGTTGAGAGTATGGCTAATATCCCACTCGGCCCTGTTTGCAATGGCCCACTTTGCAGAAGAATACACCAACCATTTTGGTAGTGGGCCTAACTCATCTCGACAATTCTGTTTGGGCCTCACTTCCCCTAATACGCTAGTCATCATCTCCTTTTCCGTATTTCTCTTGGTCACTTCACAATCTGAGAGATACACCAACAGTTTTGGAATTCACAAACTTATTTAGATTCTGTAAATATAGAATTCGCCGTAAACATTTTTTGAGTTCACAAACATATTTTGAATACATGAACATTTTTCGAGTTCGCAAACATTTTTTGAATTTGCAAACATATTTTTTGTATTTGTGAACGTTTATTGAATTCTCAAACACTTTTCAAATTCGCCTTGAATGTTATTATTAGATTCTAAAATATAGTGTGATATAAAGAATTATGGTCAACGTTATCTTTAGTGTTTGGATCAAATTATTATTTAAAAGCACTGGTTAAATTTGCCAAAGAAAGAAGTTATCGTTTGGGCTTGAAAGAGTATGACTATATCCCACTTGGTCCTGTTGCATCAAAAGCGTGGCACTCACATTGGAGAAGAATACACCGACCGTAGCGAGCCTAACTCATCTCAACAATTTTGTTTATGCCTCACCCCCCCAATGCGCTAGCCATCATCTTCTTGTCCCGTATTTCTCTTAATCTCATACCCAAACACTTCATGATCTGAGAGAGGGCATGCCATCAGCCATGGCAGCATTGTCCCATTCGGCCGTTCATGCCACTTGAGAGGATGAAGGCTCTAGAGACATCGTGCGAGAGGCATTGTAGCGAGTTTGCCACCATCCTAGCAATGATGACAATGCCACAGAGCATATAGTGGAAAGTAGAGTAGGACGGTGGTGTGACAGCGCCGCGGGGAGGAGGTGCACTCGAATAGGGGCACTGCAGTTTGTTTCTTCATTTGGGCGAGAGGAAGCTAGATAGTCAAGACTCCCAATAAGATGGCGGTAAAGCATCAGATCAGACAAAGGGTCACCATCAGTAGCATGGAGGTGAACATTAAGCTTCATGGGAGTTGCAACAATGCGCTTGTTAGTAAGGGCAGCACGAGCAAGAAGATCCTGGATTACTTTTTTTGAGCAAGAAGAGACCTCAATCCCAAGAAAGTAGCGAAGAGGTCCAAGGTCAGGCATAAGAAACTGCACACTAAGACCTTCACAAAGGCAAAATACTCGGGGTCTTCACGAGTATGAACATACTCCCTCCGTCCTTTAAAGAGTGTACTTCCAACTTTGTTGGAGGGTCAAACTATCTCAAAGTTTGACCGAGTGTGCGAGCAGTGGTCATATGGTTCACAAGAGCTTACAGTCTCATCGTAATCAAGACCATGCTCCTACTGAAAGCTATAAGCCATAAAACGAGCTTTGTGGCACTCAAGAGAACCATCAGAGCTAGTCTTAAAATTGTAGACCCACTTACAAGTTATGGGAAGAACACGAGGAGGAAGAGAAACAAGATCCAACGTGCTGCTGCATTCAAGAGCAACAATCTCCTCTGTCATCACAAGATGCCATATGGGATGAAAAACAGCGCCAACGCTTGGAAAACCATGGTGGTCCACAAGCGAAAGCGGACGAGGATGCAAGCCATAAGTAGGTTGAGGCGGGGAAGATGGCGCATCAGTACACGCAACCATAACACGCGGTCCACAAGCGAAGCCCAATGAGGAATCACCGGGACAAACTCAAGTGATGGAGACAATGGAGCCACCGGTGATGAAGGTGTAGAATCTTGTTATAAGTGAGGTGAGGAAATCATAGGAGATGATGGCATTGGATATGCAACAATCAAAAAAGTGTGCGAAGAGTGGCCATGTGTGCCATAGGAGCAAATGTCTTGCTATAGTCATGACCCTGTTCCCATTATTAGACAAGCTTTGTAGTGCTCAAGAGAACCATTAGAGTCTTAACTTTGTAGAACCTCTTACAAGTGATGAGACAAGCACAAGGAGGAAGGTTAACGAGATCCCATGTGCCGATGCACGCAAGAGCATCAATCTCTGATTCCATCCTATTGGGCATGAACAACAACGTCACGATAAGAAGTCATCTCGAGAAGAGTGGTGCTAGAATAACCATAGCGGTCAATAGGTGGAAGCGGGTGAGTTCGGAAGCCATAAGTAGGCTGTGCCGGAGGTGGTGTGTTGCCAACGCACAGAAGAATCCACAACACACGGATGACCATTCTAGTAAAGAATCCATAACACACGAATCACCAGGGAAGCCTCAGGTAATGAACAAGGTGAAGTCGTGGGTGACGAAGGTGTGGGGTCCACAACAGTAGTACGGGAAGACACGATGGGATGGTTGGACGAGGGCAATATATGAGTGATAGGTGTATTGGAAAAAGTGAGGAAATAAATATCCTCAATCGGGGAGGCCAAAGGAGAGGATGGATGTTGATAGAAAGGACAAGACTCATCAAAAGGCATATCCCGGGAAATGTGCATTCGACGACTGACAAGATCCCAACACGATATCCGTTGCTCATCACTTTAACCTAAGAAGACATTCAATAGAGTCTGGCAGTCAGTTTGGTGCATTCATAGGGGCAAGAAGAACGTAGCAAACACAACCAAACAAATGAAGCATTTAGTAGTCAGGAGAACGACCAAAAAGATGCTCGAGAGGAATTCCACCCTGTCAAGAAAAGGAAGAATGAATGTTGATGAGATAGGCGGAAGTAGAAACACCTCAACCCAAAAGTGAGGTGGAAGAGAGGTGACGATCATTAATGCACGAGCCGCCTCAAGAAGGTGACGCTGCTTGCTCTCAGCAACACCATTTTGAGCGTGAGCATCAGGATAAAAACAAAGCTTCTTACAAATAGACAAGACTTCACTACAAGAAAACATAAAAGATATCTCCATGTGTGTCAGGAGAAATCATCTGTAAAGATTATATAGTAGTGATTGCCTCCTTCCAAGGAGACTGTCGATAGCAGCGAAGGGAATGTGAAGCCAGTCGAGCTCCTAGAGGCCCTGGGAGTCACAGTGCTGAGGGCAAGCACCAAGTAGACCACCCATGTGAGGATCCTAATCAGAACAAGTATCAAAGTTGAGTGTGACCCTACAACCAGAGCGAAAAAATGCTACCAGAAAAAAATCTTGCTATCAGAAAACCAGAGTGAAATAATCTAACCACCTGAAATGAGTTGCATGGTAAATGGATGAACATGAGCAATAGAAGGAGCATGAAAATATGAAGTGCTAAGCTAAAAAGCACGGGCACGGGGACGGAAGGACGGGGATACGCATATGAGGATACGGGATACGACATTTTCCAAAAACAGCCATTCAGGGATACGTTGAGTATATATAAAATAAAATAAAAATATGCCATATAATATAGATTAAGACAGAAAATTAAAGAAAAAGAGTTTAGAATAGAGAATACTGCCCCATTTGGTGGCTCTTTTATCAAGTACTTGATTGATCCTCGTCCTCCCATGTCATTGCAAGTTGCATCTTGCAAAACACATCAAACAACAAAGAAGATTAGAAAAATAAAAGACATAACCAGAAGACAATATGAACACATCAAAAGAGTAAAGACTTTTGGTTTGCTCACCCAATTTGAAATGCCATTTGGCTCCCAATTGCAGAACGGTTTAGCAATCTGAACACCATATTACAAATAAAAACCATGACAAATTGACAAGCTCACATAGTCCACTAAAAACATGATAAATGGGAGCACAACAAGGCTCAGATGGCCACATCACACAGTTTCAAACACAAACTGTTCAAATGGCAAATAGGTAGTTCATTACATAACTAGAAAGATAAATGGAGAGAATGACTGATGTTCTCATTCTCTCATGGCAGAAGCCTAAATTAGTAAATGGCAGTAGATTCAAATGAGAGAATCGATGATTTCCTCCCCCAATTCTAGTTCATCAAGTGAAAGATCTGCAGATTCAAGCATGCCAACACCAGCAAAAGTCTCAACTCCATCTCCCCCAACATCCCACATTCGGCTTGGCCTAGTTTGATATGCTTTAGAATTCCTTGAAAGAAGGCGATGGTTGTTGTGTGTGTACACCAAATCAGAAGCTCGAGCAGGCGTTAGCTTGTTTCTTCCAGCACTATGGATGAAACCATATGTGCTCCAATTCCTTTCACAACAAGAGGAAGATGCAGGCTGCCCAAGTACCTTCAATGGGAAATTTTTTAATAGCCTAGTGCTGACTCCATGAGTGCCCCACCATTGTTTAGGTTCAAAATCAGCTCATTCAATAGAATCTGGATTTTCGAAGGCATTCATGAAAGGAGCAAAATCAGCAAATTCCTTCTTGATGGTTTTGAAATCCTCTTGATCTGGATAGAACTTTCGAAAGCACTTGTTTCTCATTTCTGTAACTTCATGGTCATCATTGGGGCTGATACAGCTAAGGACTTCATTAATCCAAGCTGGACTATAGTACCTATGATACGAAGTAAACAAAATCAGCAAGCATGTTCAAGTTAAGAACTTTGAATGAGAAACAATGAAAGTATGAAACAACAAATCAGCAAGCAAATTCAGATTTTACCTTGGGTTTAGTGAGTGAGCCAGACAATGTAAAGGGGTATTGCTCTTGGTCCAACGGGAAACAAGGATCTCTTTAATAATGTCATACAAGATACACTCTTCACCTTGTTCCTTTCCTTCAAACCGATAGATAGGTATTTTGACCTATGAA
The DNA here is from genome assembly GCF_002162155.2 of Triticum dicoccoides. Lineage (NCBI taxonomy): Eukaryota > Viridiplantae > Streptophyta > Magnoliopsida > Poales > Poaceae > Triticum > Triticum dicoccoides. The sequence continues at coordinate 655,673,870 of NC_041393.1, forward strand.
CAAAAGAGCAAATGAAATCAGCATGCTCCACAAATGAAAACAGCATGCTAATGAATTAAAAGATGCTTGAAGGCTTGAAGCAACTAATTATTTACCTTCTCTATCATGGAATCCCACATCTCATAGATCAAATGGAGACATGGCTTGTCGGTGTCAGCCAACCTTATCATTGCATAAATAGGCTCAGTGAAAGAAACAATGTACTCAATTCTGTCCCACCAAATATCATTGAGGACAAGCCCCTTCACCCTTTGAGCTCTAGTTGTATCATCCTCTGTATAAGCAGCCCAATTAGGATGAACAACCATTTGAACAAGTGCATCCTTAATAATTAATAGAATCCTCTTGAGCATGATCACAACACTTGCAAATCTAGTTTCTGCAATTTGAAGGAATTTGAGTTTGCTAAACTCGTTGAACATAGACAGCCTCATGCCATGATTCATGACAAAGTTCTTGATAAAAGTTGCTTCATCAGCCACCTCTTTGATGAACCAAAGATGGAAATTGTCGCCCTTGTTGTTCTTTGAATCACATATGTTCTTCAATGCAAGATTGAGAGTGCACAATGCAAGGAGTCCAGAAGATGTTCTTGTACTTTGCTTCAATCATCAACCCAGCAACTTACCAATTTGCAGCATTGTCGGTGACCACTTGAACCACGCACTCAATGACTTCCTTCAGCTTCTCAAATATGTATTCCTTGCTTTTTATCTAACAATGAAGAGTTGAAGACAAGTCAACAAGCAATATATGCAACAAAAAGGAACAAAAGACAAAGTTAATTGCCTTTAAGAACATTGGTACAAAGATTTTACCTCTCCCTCGGTGTCAATTGCCTTTAAGAACATTGGACCACCTTCAGTCATAACCATGAAGTTTAAAATGGGGTCGCCTTTGAGGTTCAGACCAGCCATCAGTTGCAATAGTCACTCCTTTGTTGGGCCATGTTGATTTAATGGGTTAGGCTTCTCTGAATGTGCTTGTTCTCTTGGTCAAGAAGAGTAGTCCTCAATGAATTATATCCTGGAGGCACATACCCACTCAAGCTATTATTTGCAATGAAGATGATGGCTGCCCTAAAGTCGGGATTCCTTGCAAGATTGAATGGAAGCCTGCAATACGCACACATCAAATCAGCAACACATAAATTTAACCATGCTTGACAAGAAAAGAAAAGATTGTGACACAAAATTACACACCTGCAGTGTAAAACATTCTAGCAACATGAGCATCAGTTTGTTGCCAGACTTCAGCATTAAAACTCTCTTGTATAGCGGTTTGCTTTCTTTTTCTTGTTGGAGCAGATGCATCATTGGGAGGTAAAGGAATTGTATGCCTTGTTGCACCATGCTCAAGGAGTTGAGTGGCTGCTCTATCTTCTTTGGAAAGTTGCTCAAATGCAGAGTGTGGAATTTTGTCACAGGTTGCTATATCTTTCTTTGTTATATAAAGAAGATGGGGCTTCACTCTTGAATAGCTGCCTGGGTAAATTTTCTTACAAAAATTGCAACGAAACTTGGTGTTTCCTCCACTGCTACCAGGGCAACAACAGCAGCACCGGCATTTGTTTCTTCTGGTGTAAGTGCACATACGCCCACAAAGGATACCTGGGATCTACAGCACCAGGACCAGGACGCCCTTCACTCTCACCCACGAATGATTGGCTACCGGCTGTGCCGCTCGCAGATGCCATGGTTTGGTACCTATCAGGCCAACAACAAGCAATCAATTCCTATCAAGAACAGCAGCAGCCAGCAACACAAGCAAAGAGCAGAAAGCAGCAAGCATCAGACCCAATAACTTAGTGCAAGCAAACAGTAGTACAGTACCAAGCAGCAAGCATCTGAAGATTAAAAGTGGAAGAGGTTGAAGAAGAATGAGGAGATGATGTTGGGTTACCTGCGGCTGCAAGGAGAGGCTGCAGGTGCTGGAGGGGACAGTCGCCGGTTGAATCCAGGCGCACCGGCGGCGGTGGTGGCGAGTCCAGGCGGTGGGGGCGAGTCCAGGAGGTGGCGGCGCCGTCTGTGCGACCTGGGAGGCAAGGAGGGAGTGCCTCTTCCTTATGTCGTGACCTTGCAAATAGGGTTTCCTATAATGGGTCGAGGCTGTTTTTTTGGCTAGGCCGTATCCCAAACGTGTCCCAGCATATCCCAATAGTTTTTTTTTAAATTCAAATTTCGGGGATACTCCAAAATCTGCGTATCCCGCCGTATTCCTGTATCCCGGCGTATTAGGACGGCAGTTCGGCAATTCCTGGCGTGTCCGTGCTTTGTAGGTGCTAAGAGTGCCTCGACTATCGACTAGGAGGGAAGTACCATCAAAAGTAAGAACATGAGCATGAGAATCTATAGGTCGAATAGAGGACTAACTGGAAGAATCATAAGTCATTTGAAAAGACGCTCCAGTACCAAGGATCCATGGAGGCGTACCTGATTGTGTAAAAAGTGTTTTCAGTACCAGAAGAATCAGTAGCAAAACTTGCAAAACCTGTCGATGGAGAACCAAAAGAAGGAGCTAGCAGATGCCGAAGTTGCGTAATCTCCGTCGTAGTCAGGGGCTTAACTATGGAGGTCAACGAAGAAGCATCGGGTGATGATCAAGCAGAAACAGTAAGTAGGTGTCAGAAGTCCTGCAATCTCCTACGAGGTGAAGGACACTGCTCAAGTGGTCGACGTAGAATCACCAGAAGAGGAGTGGCCGCCACCACCTGTGTAAGCCTAGAGGATGACCGGTACCTATTATAGAAGTTGGTGGAGGAGACGAGGTCACATGCACACGAGGACCAATTGCAAAGGGAAGGCGCACATGACGTAGTCGGTGGAGTGATGTGCACCAAAACTACTGATGAAAGCCATGAGCAACCATCACCGCTTGTAGAGGTCGCGAGAGGAGTCATTGTAGAGCCACTATCGTAGCCTATGGAAGGCACCGGGGTGAGCAACGTCATAGACGGAGGAGCACCAAGCATCGATTGGCGATGCATGTGCGACACCCTAAAAAGCCACCACACAACAAGAGAAATTGTGTCCAATGAAGACATTGTACCTTTTTTTTGTTCTTCTACTCTTTTATAGAATTAGCCTTTTGTCTTATGAAAGAAGAGAGCAACGGAGCATGGAAGAGCAGCGTACAGGGCGCGTGCGAAGCGGCATGGTCCCCTAGAGAGGCATGTCGACAGGATAGGCTGCCGTCTGTGAGGTCTGGCGGCAAAGTCCAATGTTGAGGTGCTGCGTGTAGCAGAAGAGGGAGCCGAGACTCTGACCTGCAATAGCGGACATCGCGGTGATTGCGGATGTGCGTCGGCCTCCTTTAGAAGACGGTGAGGCGTCGACCAGCTGGAACGTCGGGACATCTTGGAGCGGCGTAAAGGCGTGACCTCTTGGAGCGGTGGGACGTTGGCCTCCTAGAGATGAAGATGAGGCACAACTTACTTGGAGATGCTGAAGAGGTAGCATGCCGTTGTGAGCGCGATGGAGGTGGCCACCAGTGGGGAGCACGGTGGAGGTGGAGGTATCGAGTTCGGAAGGGCATGACGAGAGCGGTGGCCTTTGGGAATTCATCGGGGCAGGAGAGGCCTGGACGACGAAGGAGAGACTACCATGATCTTGAGGCAGCAGAGCGACGACGACATTCGTTGAGAAGAAGACCTCAGGCGAGTGCAGGAGGTTGGGTTGCACGTGAGCGTACTGGCCTGAGAAAAACATTGATTAGAAACTTGGATCGAAATTGATTTAGAGGAGCACGAGTTATGCATGCGAGAAAGAAAACCTAGGTTCTAATACCATGTTAGGAATGTGCAACTTGTATTCCCAGGTGGTCATAGGCTATACATGTACATGTGTGGTACAATATGCAGAAAACCCCTTGTGTAACAAGGAAAATATAAAGGGTACATGACTATAATATATTATTTTAACATGTGTAAGACCCATGCGTTGTGTTCCTTCTAGATGGTCTAGAATGCGAGCAACCGCATCGACTTGAGTTTGTAGTGCAACAACCAATCCACTAGTCGGAAAGGGAAACGCCGTTCCCTGGGGGCAACAGTGATGTCGAAGAGACGAGCTCCAATTTCTAGATAGAAGGATTGAAGCAAAGGGTGCAGATGATATGGATCTCCAGACCGTGGTATAGATTACCGATCATTGAAGACATGGGCATTGCGTTCCTTCCAAATGGTCCAGACGCGAGCTACACTACCAACTTGAGATCATGACGCCCCAAAGAAGGGACGGTTGCTTGACAACTAATCAACTAGTTGAAAAGGGACCCCGGGGTGGGTGTGCGGTAGTGACATTGAAGAGGTGAACAATGTTTGCCAGATTGCCGCCGAGAAGTAGCAGCTGGTGAACATGTGCTTGGTTGTTTGAGGGGCACTAGAGCAGAGGGGCATGCGGTGTAGCTGACCAGAGTGCGACGCTGACGATGGTGTTACACGGTGAGCCACATATGGATCTTGCATGTTATAATTGCCCATGCTTTCCACAACATTTTGTTGACGGGGGCTAAATGAAGCCCATGGAAGAAATCATGGTACTCGGAGTTCTCAGATGAAATCATGTCCACTTCAAAAGCAAGTGATCTGCTACGTTGTCGTGAAGGGTGATGTTCCCCAAATGATGATGCCGATGCAGGTAGACCCGACGACTTGCATTGTCAGCGCATCGGTAATGTCCTGTATCCATGAATGGTTCACGAGGGCCTGATGCACGGTGCATGTGTTGTCGGAAGATGGCATTGATGCGACGAGCTGGCTGGATTGCCCCTCCAGCCATGTATCGGTCCAGAAAGGGTCGAATTTGCAAGCCCTTGTCGATGAGCATGAAGGAGCTTTGGTGTTCCTTGATTAGTTTCGGGAGTCGAGGCACGACGTAGAGAGTAAGCAACTAGGAGAAAAGCCTGGCAAAGGTATGTGGCAAATAGATCAGGTGGAAGTGATTGACCTTGTTCTTCTCTGGCAACAAGACGATGAGGGTAGCGGTGGGCTCGACGCAGTTACCTGCTATAAGCGCATAGAGCTGGTGAACGACGACAACAAGCTCATCTTTGATGATCTCCCAAGCGAGCTGTTAAAACCACTCTACGAGGGCTGGCGGCATGACACAGCCCATGATGGACAAATAGTCTGCGGGCATTTACTCTTTATCCTCATGGGTCAAGGCAACACCACTGTCACGGGCAATGCCGACCACGTGATTTTTGGAGTGGCGATGGCACACATGGATGTAGAAGTAGTGTGTGCTTGCGTCTCCCTCGGCTAGGTAGTGGAAGCAAAGCGGTGGCGGGTGATGATGCACTTGAGGGATACCAACCCAAGCAGCTTAAGCTTCAACTCTTTCCACAAATTAAACTCCTTTGGGACAACCGTCGAGATGGAAAATGATTTCCTTGCCATGAGCTGTTGTACCTTGATGCTACCAATATGTTGGTTGCTCCACGACTGTAGTGTGTTGGCTATATGCTTCAGCAGGACACCCAAACGTTGTGGCCAAGGTGCGACAACACATGCTAGGCATCGGCAACCGCCTGGTGGAAGCCATCAAAATTTGGCCAGATATCCTTGAAGTGGAACCGGTGAGCCCTAGGCATCAGAATCGCGGTGTACAGGATGAATCTACTGCCATGGAGGATCCCGCGCCGAAAAGTATGTAGGATGTCATTAACCCTAGTTCGTCGAGCAAAACAAGCGGTTCTGCACCTTCATCCTCGATGACTTCCCGTCTTCATCACCTGAGTTTATCCTAGTGATTTCCTCCTCGTATTCTTCCATTTTTTCCTCACTTTTATACTCGTTCTCGCGTTGTGGATGCGTCTGCTGATGCACTATCTTCCTAGTCTCAACCTACATATCATCCACCAAAAATGTCGAGGAAGATTGACGTGGGTAGAAGGGCCGCGACTCATCTAAAGTCACATCCCGAGAAATACGCATCCGACGACCAACTAGATCCCAACAATCATATCCCTTATGCTCATCACTGTATCCTAAAAAGACACCTTGCAAAAATTGAGCGGTTAGTTTGGTGCATTCATGGGGGCAAAAAGGTCAACAAACACAACCAAACAAACGAAGCATTGATAATCAAGAGAACAATAAAACAGATGCTCGAAAAGAACACCACCCTGCAAAGCAGTGGATGGGTGAAGATTGATGAGATAGGCGGAAGGGGAGACAGGCTCAGCCCAAAGTGGGGTGGAAGAGAGGCAGCGACCATCAACGCATGAGTTGTCTCAAGGTGACGATGCTTGCGCTTGGCCACACCATTCTAGGGCTAGTTCTTTTGGGGCTTATGGCTGGCTATGTAAATAAGCTGCTCCAACCCGAACTTATTCTAGAAGCCCAATCTAAAATTTTATTTTGGAAACCTACTAATCAAGGATTAACTAGTAGGCTTGGCGCCATAGGGCGGTCGGGTCATCGGGGTGAGCAGCGGCAGGCAAAGTTGGGCTTGGCCATGATGCTGCTGATGGGAAGCCGGTCCGCCGGCGCTTGTGCCTGCCAACCAATGCTACCGATCACTGCTCACCGGCCGTCGTCCTTCAGCTCCAATCTAGGCTACCGATCACTGCACATCTTTGCCCTCGCCATCTTCTCCACCCAGTTTTTGCCTCTTCATTTCATTGGTTTCTTGATTATCGAATTTTGATTTCTTGATTTACGTGTTTTTCTAAATGAGATGTGTGCAGATCGGACGGAGAAGGGAAGGGGAAGGATCTTGAGGAAGAGTTAAGAACAAGGTGATCTCACTCTGATTTTCCTAGGTTATTTTCCTGTGTTGCTTGCAAAGATTGAATTGGCATGGTCATGGCACTCATACAATGCCTTGGTGCACCCCCTTCTCGTTGCTTGCAAAGGCAGATCCCACAACCTCACACATGCCACTAGTAATTTATATGCTACAAATTTTCTCTTTTGGTAGATGCATGCACACATACGCTTTTATGCAGTGCTTTAAGTAATCTGGACATTTAGTGCTTTATGTGTGCAGATACAAGAAGATTTATGATCTTGTTAAGTAGCATGTTGAGAGGTCTGAAGGAGGAGGGGCAGGGTTGGAAGCTATGAATGTAATATAAATACTTGCACTGCACTATATGATTTTTCATTTGCAAAATAGAATCACCCACAGTGTAGCTTTTGATTTATTCAGGTCAAGATGGGCAGCTGCAAATTCACTGGTTCACTGACCTAAATTATTTGTATCTTCACTATGTATTGGTTCACTGAACTAAATCTTCCTACTCAGGTTCATTTGTGTATCACCTTTGTTTTGAAAAAAAAATGCAAGTTTTATCATGATTGTCATTAATAGATCAATGAAGCAACAAAATATTAGTTGGACCAATTCCCGATAGCTGTCTTCTTTAACCTGCTTCAGAATCAGGAAAGGCTGGTTCCTAATATGTGATGCTTTTGTTTTAATGGGCTGGAGAATCAGGAAGGTCCACGATATTTAAGCAGGCAAGAATCCCATTGTATTCTTCCCTGGAAAGTCACTATCCCTGTGACAAATAGTATGCCTTACGGTTTTTTTTCCTGAACATCTATCTCCAGATAAAGCTTCTTTTCCGAACTGGCTTTGACAAGGCGGAACTCAAGGGCTGTACGGCAGTCATCCATGTCAGCGTGTACCAGACAATCAAAGTATGCCAATACTGGAACGTGTGTGTTTTAATATAATATTTCCTCTTATTGCTTGGTGGGGATCATGTAGGCATCCTATTTTGTTCAGTAAGTAGAGATACATTTGGGCTGGGCATAAACACCAATATCTTGCAACATGAACAACTTGTTACAGCTGAAGCAGCATTACAGTTAACACTCAGAACTAGGCTATAATCGAACTTGTTCAGACCTTGCACATGCTTTAAGCTCTGCTGCAGTATTGTGTTTTGCTGCTTTTCCACTGTCATTCTCGGATATGAATTCAACTGTAGATGATTCAGCCAAATGAAGTATACCAAGTTTGGTCTCTAACCTGTCCTTTCTATGTATCGCTCCTTTGATTTCCCACAAAATCATTATTCTTCTGATAACTGAGGAATATATTCTTTTCTTGTTACTCCCTCCTATCCATAATAAGTGTCAGAGCTTTGAACTAAGGTTGAACTAATATTAGTTCAAAACTGTGACGCTTATTTTGGATCGGAGGGAGTATTACTCTTGATTTCTTCAGAGAAAGAATGCAAACTTTATACATTGTTCTTCTGATATCTGAAAAATATATTGTCGCTCATGTCGTGGCAAGGCTACTACGATCCATGCTTTGTCAAGTATAGAGTATTATTGAGAGTATGAAGTTTATTTATTTATAGTGTATTGCTCTCCTATCTTCAGGAGATTAGATAAAAACTATCAGAAATCAGGTTGGATTACCCACCCCTTAACAAAGAAGCCATACAGGATGTAAGAAAACTATGGGAAGATTCATCCATCCAGGTGAAAAGAAGTTCATATTTCTGTAAATGTGTATACTGTCAAACAACCAGGTTTACTATAAAATAAATGCGTCTGTAGGAAACTTGCTTGTGTGGAAGTGTGCTGCTGCTGCAAGTTCCTGACTGTGCACAGTACTTCATGGACAATCTGGACCGATTAGCTGAAGCAGATTACGTACCAACAAAGGTCCGTACTTATCCATAATCTAATTCTTGTCTGGAGACATTTATTTACCATGCATGCTTCTTGTTGCGATTGTGTTTGGTCTGTTTCGGCTGCATGAGGTACCTAAATGAGATGGTCTATTCAGTCTATGCTGAAAATAGTGAACATGCATGCTAATCAAATATATAGTTGGGCAAAGCATCTTCTTATGATGCCACTCGGCAGCCTCTTTGGGCTAGCCTTGCCTGTGACGAAAGCCTCCGCGGCAGGAAACTGAATGAAGTCAAGACAGAATTTGTATTGTTCACACACCCAAAAAAATTACTGTGTCATAGCGCCATTTCAGTTTCATTACGAACATAAGATTGATGAGTTTAAAACTTGGAGCACGAGTGTTTCATAGTGAATCCTAAAAATGAGATGCATGCTGAGTAGAAGTCTTTCAAATACTTGAGGAACAAAATTGAACGAATTCACTTGTACGCTTCTGATAATCATGCGAAGCTACTGTGCCTGTTTTTACAGTCTTGCATTCAGTGTGGGTCTGAATGTAATGGCGAGCAGCCTTCCTGCCAAAGCTGTTGTGAAACGGTCCATCTGAATCTTGGAATGAATAATATTGTTGTATCTCCAGTTTCTACGTTGCAGCAATGGGTTGTTGTGCTTTAGTTCCTTTAGCTATTTTTTTAACATGTGGTTCCTTTAGCTTTTTGGTGTCAAGTCTTTCCGACTATTATAGGCTATAGCCACACAATTTGACAATAGATGCTCAAATGCTATGTGTTCTCTATCACCAGAGGCAAGGGAGGGCATGACCGAACTAGAGGTTGTTTCATGGCGAGGGCAGGCAGGGCAGAGACATGCAACGGCGAGGGTTGCAATCGTAAGGGGACATCACCTTATAAAATGCCCACTCACAATGGCTAGATACTGCTCTCTTCCTCTCCATTGTCATTGACGCAATTACAATTGCATATTTAAGCCTCTTTGATCATCTGCTGCAATCTGGCAATAATATCAGCACATAAATTGATTCGCTTCTTCCAGCGTGCATAGCATTCAACTCTTGGTGCAGGTTGTTCACCAGTGATCTGGTTTGCTAAAAGGCATATTATTTGATCCAGACTTGGAATTGCTTATGTGCTGGCAAAACATGAAAAGCAGGCATCGAACCTCACCCATCCATCCACGAATTTATTCCATCTGTCAAAGAAATGATGACATCTATGCCTATTGTTGAAGACATCAGTATCATCAAAACAATATTAGATAGCTTACGAACTGTAAATTTTTTTCCAGCTTACTATATGGAGTGCTCTCTTTTAGGTTAAGTATCTGCATATATGAATCTAGTTCCCAAAGCCTCGGATTCTGCCTCAAGGGCAAGAGCTGCAGTCTTATCCTCGACCCCGAATGATCAATCAGGGTTGCTTATTGTGATGACACCGTTCGGTCCCGGCATCGTTTCATGTATGCATAGCGGGGTATGGCGTGGAATTTACCCCATGCCGGTCGCCTGAGCAACGCGTGATAGTCGCTCCAGAATGGGACGATGTCAAAGACTAACTCCTCGACTCGCTACGTGAAGCATAACTTTTCCAGTGCACCGTGCTTCTTTTTCCGGGACTATACCTTTAAAGGTTGTCTTGCTCAGCTGGATGCCAAATCTGTCGAATTAAATCTTTTGTAAAGTATCCTTGTATATGAGGTTGAGGCTGTTGTCTCCACCCATCAGGCCCTTTGACAAGCGATATCCATCAATAATAGGGTCTAGGACGAGAGCCGCAACTCCTTGGTTGTGTGCTCCTATCGGTTGATCTTGATGATCAAAGGTGATCGGAACGCCCAACCACCTGTTTTCTGATATTGGTGAGTAGGTTTGGTAGATCATAAGGACGTCCTGACCTCGGATGGGTACTCCCTTTGGTTGTAGTTGATTATCTCACCTCACCTTTCATGAATGTCGGGGTTGTCAAGATACTCCACTCCTCCCTTTGCCACTTGTCTGATGACCCAGCAATTCCTGAGCTTGTGGGTGGCCGGTTTATCCGAAGAGGCGGAGTGGATGGCACATGATTCGTCGAGCATGGTGTCTAGCTGTGATTTAACCTTTCGTTGCTGGATCGACCTCTCTTTTGAGAAGGATGCTCGTCGCCCCAGTTGGTGCTGCTGCGCTTGGATCGTCGGTTATGGCGCAGACCTGTTTTCTTCTCCGATCTCGGATAATTCCGTGTTGACGTTCTCGCGCCATTCATTGACTGTCCTGGCGTCCACCATGTTGTAGTATTTAGCGACCATGTTGGAGAGTTCGGTGAATGTCTTCACCTCACACCGAAGGAATTCTCTCATGATCCCTTCGTCGAGGGTGTTGTCACGGAAGGCTGCCAATGCCTCTTGATCCGTGCAGTGTGGGATTTGGTTCTTCGTGACTAAAGTCGTGTCTAGAATTTCCGGGTCATCTCCCTCGTCTTTTGTATGATAAGGGCTAGATCCTAGATGTCAGTTGTTCCCGATTTATCTGTGCGGTATTCGACATGGGAGGTGGGTGGGATTGAAGATTTCATCCCAATCCAATCTGGCATCGGCACCTTCGATAAGTTTTTCCGCGGTCAATGTAATGTTGTCCCTGGTAATTTCGACGGAACCTGGCTTGTCAGGCCGTCGTATTGTATCGTCGGATCCAAGCTCCAGGCTTGATCTGACAACTTGTAGTTTTTGTCCCAAGCCGAGTAGATCCTCGGTGCTTAGACGGAGATAGCTTGGCGCTCTTCGCCAGATCTAGTGTCATGGTGGAGGAGGCCACGACAGGGTCTGAACCATCGAGCTCTATGTCTCGACTGATGGTTGGAGTTTTGATCTTCTCCGGTGGCTCGGTTAAGCCGAGATGCGACGCAGAGGCTATGTCAGCGCCAATCTGATCCTCGACGCTTGAAGCCATCAAGTTGCTTCGGTTCCAGAGGGACCTGTATGGGCCACCAATGTCGGAGCTAATCCGGCGAATCTCGGGTAGAGGGTACCGATCTGGTAGTCTTGGCTAGGTGGTAACAAGGACACAAGGGACACGAGGTTTACCTAGGTTCAGTCCGTCTTGAAGAGGTAAAACCCTACGTCCTGCTTTGTATTGATTGTGGATGGGGTACAAAGTATAGGTGATCTATCGCGAGATCGTATGTGAATGAATTTCCCCTCTACGGCCCTGGCACCTCGGCTTATTTACATACCGAGGGTACCTAGGGCAAATGTGCTGAGGACTATCTTACGCCTTGGAGTATACACCAAGTCTTCGTGTCATTCCTTCTTGGAGCTTCTGGACCAGATGAACGAGGCCCACCAATGATAGGCTCTGGGCGCGGGGGGTTTACATGGCCCAACCCAAAGGATGGGCAACCGACATGCTGAACACCCCTAATCTAGGACTCCATCAACAGGTGGCTCAATAGTACCTCTTGTGGCTCCTGTGATAGAAGCATCGGCTTCCACTGGTGATGTGCAGATTGGCACATCGATAACGACTTAATTGGTAGTGGGCCGAGGTGGACAACAGAGCAAGAGTAGCTATTAAAGGTGTATTCACGGAAGTGTGTGCTGGCTCAGAACGGTACTGTGCCGAGGTGGCAGAGCAAGAGGAGCATCTAAAGGGTGAGGTGAGGGTATTGCACATAGGTGGAGCAACTAGATCAGCCACTGGCGGAACAACAAGGTAGTACTGATGTGATTTCCATCTCTCCGGGGATCAGGCTGAAGGGACAGTGGCCTTGAGGAGAACTACTCGAGCAACAACAGGGATACTATAGAAATGGTATGGTTTGATGACAATGATATTGGAAACTATTAACTTGAGATGCAAGGAAAGGAAACATAGATTAATAAGGACTCCAAGACCAATACTTATACTTC
>NC_041393.1:655686560-655697310 GCF_002162155.2 Triticum dicoccoides
AATACCATTGCATTCGAAGAAGTGTAACACTAGAAAAAAATGATAATCTCCGCGTCTTGAGAGTGTCATCGTAGCATGAAGAGTCTTCAGAACCTGTCGAGTCAAGCCAAGGAGATAAGGAAGAGATGGCACATCAGAGAAAGACACTGCATCAGTAGAAGATACAAGATAATTATCAAGAGAAGATGGGTTGTCAAAGGAAGATGGCACATCAAGAGAATAAAGCATTGCATAGAAAATCATAGCCCACGACAACTGATGGCGAAAGAAGCTCGACAACTAAGGCAATGGGCGTAGATCGACAATGCAAAAGAATCCATGCAAATCCTATAGAAAACAAGGGCATGTAGGCCACAAAAGTTGTATGGAAAGGACCAGGACCAGAGAAAGGCTGACGGACAAAGGGAGTACATGTAGCCGGAGCAAGATGGCGGGCGGCAGAGCCTGGTGCAGAGAGTCGAAGCCTCGAAGGTCGCATGTTGGTGGCAGGCAGGAGGCGTCCCGACTGCCGCATAGAGCCAGTAGCGTGGGCAACACACTTAACAGAGCAGCACCAGGAGGGCGCACACACATCGACAGAGGAGCAGTTACGGCTGCAACTGAGCGTGCAGGGGAGCAACTAGCGGGAGGCAAGATCTGGATGGAGCTTTTATGGGAGAACACAACCATGGGAGATTGGAAGGCAGGGGCAGTGGTGGACGACCCAGCCTGGAAGATGGCCGGAGGCTGCCAACGCAGGTCAGGTGGGAGAGGCGTGATCCAGCGGGAAAGACCTGCGGTAGGGTAGTTGACTTCCGACGAGGGAGACCTACGGGTGGGCATGATCCAGCGGGCGGCTGCTTGCGAAGGTCGGACCTGCTGATGGAGCCGGACGAATCGTTTCGGGAGGCATCAGCGACGGGAACGACGTTAATTAGATCGGGAGGGCGAGTTGCAGCACCTGAAGAAACCCCTAAACCTGGGTTCTTGATATCATGTTATGATGCAACTTGTCTCTATTGCAATGCCCAAATTATCTCTATTACACAAGACTTGAGATGCAAGGAAAGGAAAGGAAACATAGCCTAATAAGGACTCCAGGACCAATACTAATACTTCCTAGCAAAAACTATGTTCCCTATGAACATTATCTCCAGCCAACAAAGTGTTTGTTGCCTCTCTTTAGTGTGTGTCAATTCCGATTGTCTGGAAAAAGGCAAATGAGGACTCAAAGTGGCTTGTGGCGAGGGGTTACCATTAGACATACGACATTGATTACGATGATACCTTTGCTCCAGTAGCAAAGGTGAACACCGTGAGTATTCTGGTCTCCTTTGCAGCAAATTTCGGGTTGGCTTTTACACCAACTTGATGTGAAGAATGTCTTCTTGCATGTGACCTTGCAGGAGGAGGTATACATGGAGATTCCACCTGGGTTTTCGACTTCTGAGAGAGTCTGTTGGCGAGGTATGTAGGGTAAACAAAGCTCTTTACGTACTGAAGTTGTCTCCAAGAGCTTGGTTTGACAAGTTTAGACGGACGGTGCGTGACATGGAGTATGGACAATGAAATGGTGACCATACATTGTTTTATAGACACTCTAAAGGGACAATGACTCGCAGTTTATGTTGATGACATCATTATGGCCGGCGAAGATGACGTTGAGATAGTAAGGCATTTGAAGTTAAAGATCTTGGTCGACTCAAGTACTTCCTTGATATAGAAGTGGCAAGGTCTGAAAAAGGAATAGCTCTTTCTCAAAGAAAATATACCCTGGACCTCATCTATGATGTTGGCATGTTGGGTTGTCGAGCTGCTTCAACCCTAATTGATCAAAACCATAAAGTGTCTGCCTAGGCTCTTGTAGTTATGGATTATTGCCTAACGTATCCGCTCCATGTAAGATTGCAGTACAGTATTGTAATAATCTCTGTGTGAAGAATGATCTTATACGATTTATACATAAATTTATTGCCATACTTAAGTGGCATCATGTCAATCAAGGAAGGACAGAGATGGATGTGTGGCCACAAGGAAGGACAGAGTCCAGAATGATGATATACGAGATAGAGTTGGGGTAACACCGATTGAAGAGAAGCCTGTCCAACATCGTCTAAGATGATTTGCGCATATTTAGCGCAGGCCTCCAGAAGCTCCAGCGCATAGCGGACGGCTAAAACGTGTTGATAGTGTCAAAAGAGGCCGGGGTAGACCGAACTTGACATGAGAGGAGTCCGTAAAGAGAGATCTGAAGGACTGGAGTATCACCAAAGAACTAGCCATGGACAGGGGTGCGTGGAAGCTTGCTATCCATGTGACAGAACCATGAGTTGGTCGCGAGATCTTATGGGTTTCACCTCTAGCATAACCCAACTTGTTTTGGACTCGAACAGGAATACAAGCACGATTCCGAGCTAACTTATATTTTCTTATATATTTTCATCTTTGGGTAACATAGTTGATGCTTACCGCCTGGTCTTACTTTTCATGTTAGCATATTATATTAATTAATGACATTAACTCTTGAGATGACCTGCGAAAAGAATTTCATCTTTTAATATCCTTTGCAGGTGTTGTTAACCACTCGTTTACTTCAGCATGAACATCATCTTGGTCGGCCTATTAACCAAGTAAGTTGCACATCTTGAATAGCATAGCTCAGTTGGAATCTACACATTTTTTCTTTAATTACTGTATCCTGTTTCTGTGAGATATTTGTTTCTGTGTAATATATTCTATTTTAATGATCTGACTCGCATGTATGTAGATATTTGGCCAGCTTTGAGTTTCAAACTTCAGTAGTCGCAATGGATTTTTTTTTATCTCTTGCCCCTCTTCTTAGCAAGTTCATATTTTTATTTTAAATTGCCACTAATGCTACATTTTTGCTGTTTTGTATTTGGCAGAATCTAGGTAGCCTTTTGATGGATTTCCTGTATTTTTTGTGTGTAAGTGAGTATTTATGAACACTTCATTGTTTAAAACACAAGGGAAAAGATGAGTGCCTGATGTGGAAAAGGCATGTAATGAATGACTATATGGGCCCAGTGTATGGTTTCTCTTTTGGGACGGCTAAATTAGCAATATATTGGTGCATCTGACCTCTAGCCGCTTTCAAACATTCTGGATGACATGAATGTATTTGATCCACGCCATAAGCGTATTTCCATCCAAGGAAGTGGAATTTATTTGAACTGAGAAAGAGGGCACAGGTAATAAAAGTCGATGTCTGTAATACATTGTTTCTTTCTGTCACCTTCTGCCTATGGTAATTTTCCATATTGTTGATTTTGCAGCATTGATCCAATTCACATCGATGATCCTCTTTGCCCTGCTAACAACGTGCGCAAGAATTATTTCCGGGTCCACCACTGCATCAAGGTTGGCTCAAATTATCTTTTCTGGACTGGTTGAATCCTTCTGTTGTTGTCTAGAGCTTTTGGAGTTGTGGCAATGCTGTGATTATGCTCTTTTATCTGGTAATTTGTTTGACCGGACAATCTTGGTATTGAAATTTAGTCTTTGTGCGGTACTAGTACTAATGCATTCCTTGTCTGGCCTTTAAAGATATAAATATTTGTCCGGCAATCACGGATCAACAAGTGCTATTGGTATTTTCTGATGCTTTTCATGGCAGGCTTTTGCTGATGCTTTTGCAGTTCTAGAGAACGAGCTACTGCAGTTCATTGCAGAATGTAACACGCCCGCATCATCATTCAGCCTACTGAAGAAAATAATTCCAAGCATTGATTCCAATGATATGTAGCAGTAAAAAGAACCTATGATTCCACGAGCTGCAGGAACTGTTGGGTTGGAATGGCCTCCTGTGTTCTAGACACCGAGTTACTACTGCAGCTGGTGGAAAAGGAGGTCAGTAGATTTTAATTTCCTAGCTGGTCTTAGTTCAGGGTTACTTTCTTTTTTCTGGTGTACTCCCTCTGTAAACTAATATAAAGATCATTTAGATCAATAGGGATCTAAACGATCTTATATTAGTTTACATAGGGAGTATATTTTAATAGTACTCTCGTCAGTTTTAATGCTCGTAGGTGTGAAAAACATTGGTAAAAATTGTTCATATTCAAGTCTTCTATTTACTGCAGGCTTGTTCTAATGTATGATGCCAGCCACCCTCCTCTCGCCTCTGGCTGCTGAGCACCCGAGACTGTTAATTGATGTATTAGGCGGAGGAATTGGATGATTCGAGAGCAAGATGGGGGGTGCACTCTGCACACATAAGGTACTGTACCTGTCACTTCCGTAACACGAGCTTATCTAATCACTTTGTAAGTATGTAATTCTCATCCACTTGATACCATAAACGATAGTTCCTTAACCTCGTGCCGGTGGTATGTGCTGCCAAGGATGTGACATGGACATGGACACGGTCACGGAGGAGCAGTACAAGCAGACCCGCACAGAACTCTTGACCCGGAGAAGCACGCAGGATAAGCTCTAGCAGAGGCTCTGCATGTTTTCTGAATCATCTGTTCCCTGAACCTTACGAAACCGCTGAAGAAAACAGGAGCAATATCCGTCGGTATGGAGGGCAAGTCCTTGGTGCTTTTGGCAGTCTGCATGAGCTTGTGGAACAAGAAATGGAGAATTGCTATGGAGGAGGCTACCTGACTTGATGCTGGAACTGGTGACCGGTATTGGCGGAGCAATTTTCCAAACAGATGTTTCTCCCGATGAACAAGATTCTTCCTTGAACACACCAAAAGGGTAGCTGTGAAGATTACTGCCGGGATCCGAGTGTCGGATTCTTCGTTGCAGTTACCCGCACCGTGTTTGCTGAGTTGGCCTCTTTGAGAAACAAGTCAGGGCAAGCTTATTGATATGATGTGCAAAACTACAAGCACGACGGACAAGGTTGGTATGTCTTACAAAAACAGGCTTCAGTTCCTTCGACTGATGAGACTCAAGTTACCACTGCTTTTGTAGTGACTTCCGTTCCTGCGGTTGATTGGGTTTAAGTTACCGCCGCTTTTGCAGTGTACTTCCAACACTAATTCATCACTAGCACGTTGTTAATTCACTGTGGTGATGTTCTTCTAGTAACCATTAATACTATTACCAAAGGGAAAAAGTCTATTTCAAACCTTAAACTTGTAGTGGTCGGGCGAAACAAACCCTCAAGTTGAAATCCCGGTCAATTGCACCCTGAACTTTGCAATCCCGGTCTAAATTGAACCTTCGGGTCATTTTCCAAACAGGGATTGTTGACGTGGCAAAGGATGACCGGGATTGGGGAGGAAACGCCCGCGGGTGGGCAGGCCCAGTTTGCGGCAGCGCGTGCTGCGCGTTTTTGCTTCCGTTTTTTTGGTCGTTATTTTTTCTGTTTTTCTTTCCTGGTTCTTTTTTCTTTTCGTTTTTATTTTTCTTTTATATTTATAATATTTTCTTTTTTCTTTTTTATGATTTTTTTTATTTTTACTGTTTCTTTTTCCCTATATTATACAAAGTTCATTGCGTGTTACAAAAATGTTCATTGCATATTTAGCAATGTTCACGGTATATTACACAAAAGTTCATCATGCATTTCTAAAATGTTCATCGTATATTAGAAATTGCTCATTGTATATAAATTGGTCCCTATGTTTTTTACATATTTTCAGTGGTGTATTACACAAATTTTTAATGTGTATTAAAAAAATTGCTCAACGTATATTACAAATGTTCAATGCATATTCGAAAATTGTTCAACACATTTATTTCTAGTTTTTCCAAAATGTTCATTGTGTATAATTTAAAATGTTCATCGTACATTAAGAAAATGTTCAATGGATATTACAAAATCTGAAGTGCATAATATTCGCAAATGTTCAAAAGAAGTTCGATACAACATTTAGCGCCATCAAACTATCAGTTGAACTCACTAGTTCGGTTGGCAAGTTCCAACTCTTAACAAGACTGAGGTCACGAGTTTGAGTCGCTCCTGCAGAACTTCTTCCAGATGTTTTTTTGCGTGCATGCTATTCAACAGCTCCAAATGGGCCGGTTTTTATATACTTTAATATAATTTGAGCATTCAAAAAAAATTGTTTGCAAATTTCGAAAAATGATCATTCTTCAATTTATTTTTATTTTTTAAATAGTTGTGTTTTACTGTTTTCCATTTTTTGAGGAGTTTTAAAAAAATCATATTTTTTCAAAAAAAATATCATGTTTTCAAATTTCATTAGTGTTTTTCAAAAATTGTTCAAAAACAATTTTGTTTCAAAACATATTAACTTTTTCTAAAAGAAATCATGTTTGAATTTTAAAAATGATTAGATTGGTTGCAGCTTACATCCTATGCACGGGGCTGCAATTTTATACAGAAATTCGCAGGAATTATAGTGGCTAGCGACCTGGTTCCCTAACAGGAGGTGCTCATTTTGATCCCTCAGTGGAACTTTAGTTTTTGGGATATTTAGAAAATGTTAAGTTTTATCCCTCTTGTCTATTTCTATTAGTGTGGCGTTGCACATTTGTCACAAGAGCTTGTTGGCTGCTATGGCTAGCCGAGCGCACCAGCAACGTGATGTTTACTAGTTCGAATCCCAGCGGTGGCCTTCATATCGCTCTCGGCTGTTTCTTTTTTCGCGTTTTACATCTCGCGAAAGCCAAATGGGCCGGCCCAGTTGTCCTACGCCCATGCGAGCCCTCGACTCTCTTCCACGCAAGCAGCTGTTTCTTTGGAATTTTTGTTTTTGAACGAAAAAAAAAACTCTTAACGGCCGGCCCACCAAACGAATCCCAGTTCAAACGATGTCAGGGTTCGATTTAGACCGGGATTGTATAGTTCACGGTGCAATTGAGCGGGATTTCGACTTGAGGGTTCATTTCATCCGACCTCTATAAGTTCAAGGTTTAAAATGGACTTTTTCCGTTACCAAAGTACCTTCATTGATGAATGCTTGCCATTTTTAACACTAAATTTGTTCGCAAATACTACTACTTGATAAAGTAGTGAATTGTTTTGCTTTTCCCTGTCAAAAATTGTTCTCAAAATTAGGAATACTTTGAAAAAATTAGCGTAACATACCCGCGCGCTTGGAAGAACACATTTCCTATGACAAAAAGGTAATCATGAGGGGAAACTGATGTCAACTATGAAATAGCACGCTATTTTTTCATTGCTTGTTAGTAATCAATTTTAGTTAACAACCCTCTGGTCAGAAGCCACTGTTGGTGTCGCCCGTCGCCTCATCGTCGCGGGAGGGATAATGAACTGGTTCGGCTTTGGTGTGAATTGGCTTGGATTTGTTGCCTGCCTTGCAACTTCAGATCTGTTGGGTGGGTCCTGGACATCAGTTCTGTTCTTAACAAAGTTCCAAATTTGGGTGTGTGTGAATCTATAGTGCAAAACACGTGGTTCCTTGATACAAGCCCCAAAAGTTGTGGTTTTGTATTTTTCTCAAATAATTGGTTTGGAAGGGAAGATCTTGATCAACATATTGATGCTTCTTTTAAGGAGAGCACAGGAGATGGAGGAACTGGTATCATTATTGGGGACACCTCGAAGCTTGCATTGAGTGTTCATGTTGCTGATGCGGCTATGGCGGAAGCCTTTTGCGTTGAGAGAAGGTCTCCTCACGTGGATACTAATTCTTTCACTATTCATAATGATTGTCTTCGGGAGGGTTCAAACTATTAAGGATGGAGGTTTTCTCGGCTACTTCAGTGGCAACAGTGTATGCTGATTGCAATATCTTTATTTTCTGGATTTGGTAATATGCTTGTTGATCATTGTAACAGAGAGGTTAGTATAGTCGCTCATGGGGGCTTGTTTTTTTGAAAAAATCCCCCCCCCCCCCAGGCTCTCGCGTCGCCCCCTTGCGGGCGACTCGAGGGCGATGAACCCTAGATCCCCTAGCGCCCCTCCCTCCCTCCCTTCCCTCCCCGCCGCCTCCCGAGGCAGTCGCCGGCGCCCCGCGTGGCTGCTGATGAAAGGGACGGCGAGGCTTGCGCTGCCCTGTTTCTCTTCAGGGAGCTCTGGACGCCGGGGCGGCGGCCCCGGGTGCGATGGAGGCGGCGACCTCGTCCGGCGGGTGGCGCCGCAGGTGTTGGCCGGCTCTTCCGTTCGCGTGGGCGTCGTTTGGGCGGCGGTGGCTCCTCGTGGCGTGCTTTGCTCCGGTAGGTGCGCCAGATCTGGATCCCCGCGTTTCTTCTCGGAGCCATCCGTCCTCGCCGGCTGCCGAGTCGGCCGGCCTGTGGGCGTGTTGGGGGTTAGCTTGGGATGGGGGAAACCTATGGTCGACCTCCCGTCGACCTCGACGCCGACGGCGGCTCCGGCCCCGTTTCCCTTCTTGAGGGGGCGCTCGATTCCCCTCCTCCCCCACCTCCTCCTCCCCCAAATCCCGGGTAAAAACCTTGACCTTCTGTGGCCGGGCGACGGCGGCGCTCCGGCGTCGTGATCTTCTTGAAGACGGCGCCTTGGGATGGGTGGAGCATAGTGGATGTGCTCTGAGTCGTCTGCGTCGGCGGCGGCGGTGTGTTTCCTGCTGGGCGCCATCGGTGTTGGGTGTGAGGTCGCAGTCCCGCCTCCGTTGTTGTGGTTCGCTGTGAGGTTGCTGGCCGGTGGTGGTGCTCCAGTTGGGGTGAGTGGAGATGGTGGTCTCCCCTCCGGCAACTTGTGTGGAGAAATGGTGCTCTCTCCCCCGTTCTCAGCTTGGCTGGCCTGACATGTGCGACGATGCTCATCCCTGTGGCGGTGTCCTTCTCACCCTTCGTCTGGCGCGCCTCTATGGCCTCTGCTCGCGATGATCCTCTTCGGCATGGAGCTCACCTTAGACTTGAGCTTGTTGTTTTCTTCGGTGGCAGCTGTGCTAGGGCCTATAGCATCTTAGTTCTTCCTGTCTACTTTTCTTACTTGTCTCAGGTTTGTACCCTTGTATCAACACCACTGTATCCCTAGCCGGTTGATGGCTTCATTAATTTGAAGTCGGGCTTTATGCCTTTTCTCTAAAAAGTATAGTGGCTCATGAGCTTGCTAGGAATGCTTTGATTCCAACTAATACATGTATCTGTTATGACAACCCCCTACTTTTATTTTCGAGAGTCTTGTGAACGACGTAACTATTCTATCAAATCAATAAAGCCCACCATTCTATCAAATCAATATATTTCAGATGCGCTTGATGTGGTTACTTCGGAAGCTTTGGCTATGACGGGGGCCTAGTATTTGTTAATTCACCTGTTGAAGCTGAATCAAATTCTTGTGATCGATCACTGTTCGGGATAAACAATCGGGTGGGATGCTGCAGCAGCAATATTCGCAGAATGCATGGACATTTCTTCATTAATTGTGAAGGTTATCTTTAACCATTTGTGTTCGCTCTGCGAAGGAAGCTGTAACACTTGGACTGACGAGCAATCTGTTGGACGATGTAATTCCTATTTGAGATTAATAAAGCTAGCCATGATGATCTTTCCTCAAAGAAAATAATAATGAAGCCCATCATGATGACTTTCCCTTAAAAAAGAACAAAAACCTCCAACCCCGCCAAGCATTTCAATGGGAGTTTCAACTCCATCCCCTCCAAGAGGGAGGGGGAACTCGCCCCCCTATACAACATGTTTTTTAGTTGCCTACGCAACCATTAACCCTATTTGCTAGATTTTTTTCTTGCCAAGTATCGATGGAAACTTCACACCATCATGTTTCATATAAACCTTTTGAGTTGACTATAACTTTGTATTGAGTCAATGGTGATTCATCAGAAGATACTATATCATCGAAGGTGCATGTTGCTGCGCCCATCCATTTTGACACTATAATATTAGGGATAGATTCAATTATATGCGAGAGTAGTATTTTAATCATGTAATATAATTATCACACTATATTAGTAGGTAGTAATTTTAATCATGCGATATAATTATGACACCCATGAATCATGTTTTTTACATGTGTTTTGACACTTGGAATTCATCCGATAGTTCTATTTTTTGTGAGCATGTTTGCGATTGATGAAAACAATATAAATTGATAATTATTTTTGTATGAACATGTTAGATGGTAAGAAGATTGGTAAGGTTTGATTTTGTATACAAATCACAAGGGTTCTAAACCATGGAACGAGAGGAAGCAAGAGATGCAAGGAAAAAAAATGTGTGCACTCAATACTTTATGGGCAAGTACAACTGCTACGGTAACATCTGTTTATTTTGACAATAAAATGATAGGAATTTTCATATAGTGCCACATATACATGAAAGTTAAATTTTCTTAAATGAAAGAGCAAAATTTTGATCAGTTTCCCAAGGAAATAATAGACATCAAAGAGAAGTCAAGTGAACAAGACGAGTGGATCACTTCTAAAGAAATAATATTGCAAAAAATAGGCAAAGATGTGCTCGAACTTAAAGGAGCGCTTTAAATTGCCAAGTGGGTAAAATTTTCTCAGTATAACGACATCTCATTTTCAGAGAAGAAGAGAATTGTACATATTAGAAATTTGATCTTTAGCCTACTTGTTATATAGTAGCAACAATTACTGTACACCATGATTAAAAAAGTACAATCTCTTCAAGAGGGACTAATTCTTTGTTAACATACAATAGGTGAGCAATCTTATCAAACAAAATACATTACTAACGAAACCTATGCTTCATGAGTGTTGAGAGGCGAATCTAACAAAAGAGTAAGAGAGATAGCTATCTTGAAGGACAAAAGCATGAAGTATATGAACATATAGATCAACTTGGATAGGATACCTAAATGAATGGGCCTTTAAAGGGACTTGCACACTACGGATTTGGGGCCCTCCTGGGGAGAGAGAGA
>NC_041393.1:655697693-655792597 GCF_002162155.2 Triticum dicoccoides
GAGAGAGAGAGAGAGAGAGAGAGAAACAAAGTTGAAGCATGCGGCAACCACAACAGGATGGGTAGTGTTTTGTCGTTAGACCCTGCCCACCACAACGACACATAGCCGACAATCACAACAGGAGGAATGTGCCTTTACAGGATGAGTCAACCCAAAAACCTAGTGGGAAAATATGAGGAGAATAGTATATATGTTGCTAAAACTCCTTTAAACCTGGCGGAAAAAATATAAGGAGGAAATGATGCAACATATAGCGATTATTGTCTCCTTTATAACACTATGAGAAAAAACTTTGAAGAAGGAGAAAACTTGTTGGTGAGTTTGGAGAACAATATGCTTTGTATACATTCCTTTCAAAAACCCCAGTGGAAAAAATAGAAAGTATTTCATATGTCGCCTCATTAAATTTAAAATCCTTTTATGAGAAACTTTGAGAGAAAGCTCATAAGAAAAGAGTGTGATCTGGTATGCCATTGAAAACTCCTTTAAAAAATGTATACAATGTAAGAATAATTTTATAAAATGTTTGATAGCATTCCAAAAAAATGTTGTAACATTTTAAAAAATTTCATGCATTTAAAAAAATGTATTGTGACATTGTAAACAATGTTTATACAATGTAAAAAGTGTCCATGTAATTGAAAAATAATGCTACCTACCATTCAAAAATACATATATATTAGTTTAAGACAAAATGTTACGAGTTTCAAAAATATGTGATTCTTAAAAAAATATACAATGTAAAAAAGATGTTCTTAATTTAAATAATGTTTTTGTATCATCGAATAAGTTTCAATGTGTATTTGAATTGTTTTAACACGCATTCAAAAAGATCTATTTAAGAAAAATTAATCATGTATGTGAAAAATGTTAAACATGGATAAAAATGTTTTATATGCATACCAAAAAAGTACACTATGCACAAAAATAAATAAATAAAACATATACACGCATATATAGTACAGACGCATGCGCTCATATATACGCGCATACCCTCACCCCTATGACGCACATACGCACACCCTACTCTATGAATACCTCCGAGAGACTGAGCTATCATATCATCTTATTATTTTACGAAGCCACTGTAGGCGCCTCGTAGTCAACGGGAACGTCTCCCCTCATTGAACGCGCATCGTCAGAATTCCTGAAATTAATCTAGGATAAATGCGAGCACCAGGACTTGAACCCCGATGGGCCGAGGATACCACTGTCTACCTAACCATCCAACCACAGGTTGGTTCGCAATAAAACATATATTTGATAAAACATTAATTATGTGTTTGAAAAAAATATTACACATATATACAATATGTTTCTGATGTATACGAAACATATACAATATGTATGAAAAATGTAGACATTTGCTGCAAAAAATATAAAAATAAAGAGGAAATGATCAAAGAAAACCTGTTAAAAGTCAAAGAAAGGAACCAAAAAACCGGAGAAAAAAAAGAAAAAGAAAAGGAATCCTTATAAAACCAAAGAAAAACCGAAGAAAACAGAGTAAAAAACACAGAGGAAAAGAAACTCACGGGCAGCTATAGTACTGAATCGGACCCGCCTCGGGAGACGCGAGACAGAACTACATCTCGCAGCGGGCGAGGGATAGCCCTAGCAGACAGCAACCGTGCAGGCCCAAGACATAGTGCTATCTAGCTTGCAGCTCTCCCCCAACGGCCCAACCCAACCACGCGCGCAGCCACAAGCGAGGGCAGGCACGCACCGGAAGAGCCCCCGCCGCCGCCGCTCGCCTGCTCCTGCGTCGTGCGGCAGCGCCGCCGCGTGCTGCTCCCGCTCCAGCTCCGGCACCGCGGCATCTCTCCTGCTCCAACTCGCCCCGTCCCTTGTCCCGCGCCGGCGCTGCTCCTGCGGTGCCCGGCCGCCACACCACACGCTTGGCCCATCTCGGTTTTGGTGAGTTTTCAGGCAGCCTGCAGCCGGCGGTGGCTTTCAACATTTCGTATCCTGTGTGTATGTGTATGTGTCCAATGTCCTGTATGTATCATGCTTTGGTGATGCAATTAAGTGGTAGCCATAGAAATTTTGTTATGCGCGCGTGATTCTGCACAGCTATTTCAACATTTTCTTGTCAATTGTTGTACAAACTGTCAAATATAAGATGAATCAAGCCATTGATTTGGTACTCTTTTCTACACCTGTATTGTTACTTGCATTTTTGTCATGTTTTGTCTATTCCGATGGGCCGTCAGGCATCTGCCCCTTCTCAATGGAAAATCATGTATGTGTGCGTGCCAATAGGTCTGAATTTTAGTCTGCCTTCGGTCGACTGATTCAATATAAAAGAGCTTCTCTACAAAATCTATGTATTACTAACTACGCCTCCTCTTTTGCTGTGGGAACAGTTAAATTATTGGCATCCAAGCTTGGCGTCCAAAATCTCCTTAACTTGATGTTCTTATTCAAGGATGCTGGAAGAGACGCTGCAGGGTGAGTAACGCGGACACAATCTGCTTATGATATGCATAAAGCTGAGACCAGTGGATTAGTAAATCTACCTTCATGATAAACACAACTAACTCAATGCCTCTGTCTCCCTTCACCAGGTGCGGGCTTAGCTGTTAATGCTGCTAGGCCTTTCCAAACGGAGGCTCTGCACGACTTCCTGTGCATGTTGTTGGGTTTGCCCATGGACAACTTCGGCCATGCACAAGCACAGCCATCTCCTCTGGTACCGTTTCAGCAAACATTTACCATCGTTCTCACCAATTCGTCTGTGTGTGGCGAATTTTGGCACTCACTTACCACCCGAGAGATCAAGAAAGCAAGGGGGTCGTGGCATCCATGACGCATTGAGAGTCATGCACCTCGTGCCAAGGAAGGCATATAATGGCAAGGAGGAAGGTCCATCTCACCGCCGCCTTATCAACGACTGTATGCATGACATCTTGGGAGTTCAGCCAGAAAATCATGTTATGCGTAATGGAAAAGTGCAGTTTGTTGGCTCAAGCAATAATGCAGAGCAAATTTTACCCAATACCGTTGATTCTCATGATATCTCTGCTTGTCCTTCCATGAATAAGCTCGCAAAGGTAAACAAGTTTATGCTACTTATGGAGCTGCATAGGAGAGGAATGAGTGCGGATATATCTATTTTAGCATCTGCCATGAGCTTTTGTGCTGTTAAGAAGTCCATTAGGGGAGGTGTCCAGCTCCATGCTCTACTGGTGAAAGTTGGTTATGAATTATCAGTCCTTTCTGGCACCTCTTTAATCAGCTTATATGCAAGATGTTATCAACTGGAGAATGCTTGTCAGGTTTTTCAGAACATGCCAGTTAAAAATACGGTGTCGTGGACAGCACTCATTTCTGGTTATGTGCAGGATAATAAGGTTGAGCCTTGCCTCCAGGTGTTTCAGCTGATGAGGCAGTCAGTGTGCAGGCCTAATGACATCACATTTGCCACTATCTTCAGTGTGTGTACTAACCACGCACTTCTTGCACTTGGTAAAAGTGTTCATAGTCTAGAACTGAGAATGGGTTTTGATTTGTGTGTGCATGTCTCTAATGCACTGATATCAATGTATGCAAAGTGTGGGAGTATAGATGAGGCCCAGTCCATATTTGAGAGCATTGCGTGCAAGGACCTGATTTCTTGGAACTCCATGATATTTGGATATTCACAGCATGGCCTTGCTGAGCATTGCCTAAGCTTGCTAAAAGAAATGGAGGAGGAGCACATAGTGCCTGATGCAATCTCCTTCCTTGGCATCCTGTCATCATGTCGGCATGCATGCCTTGTAGAGGAAGGCCGGCGCTGCTTCAAGGCAATGATCAGACTTGGAATAGAACCAGAGCTAGATCACTACTCGTGTATGGTAGACCTCCTCGGCCGGGCAGGGTTGCTCGATGAAGCATGGGATTTGATCCATACAATGTCCAAGTCTCCAAATGCAGTCATATGGGGTTCTCTGCTGGCTGCCTGTAGGATGCATGGAAACATTCCGATTGGCATCCATGCTGCAGAGCACCGTCTTAAGCTGGAGCCAGGTTGTGCTGCAACTCATGTACAGCTAGCAAATCTATATGCTAGCATTGATTGCTGGAGTGATGTGGCCAGAGTGAGGATGATGATGAAGGAGAGAGGACTGAAGACGAACACTGGGTGCAGCTGGATAGAAATTGGCAATAAGGTTTATACCTTCACAGCAGAAGACAGATCAAAGAGCCAACAAGTAAATCATGTCTTGGCTGTTCTTGACTGCTTGCGCTCTCATATGGAATACAAGTATGATCTGCTGATAGATGGTCTTGAGTTTGATGAGCCTGAATATTTCAAGGTAAGTTCGAGATCGCCCCAGTCATTTGTCTATATGAAGAACGAAGAATCAATTCTATAGAAAAAGCATGACTCACACCTCAGGGACTTGCAATATGGCATCAGCTTTAGTGTTTTCCCATCTGCCATCTGATTTTTGATGCTCAATGTAGTCTTATTTATACAATTGTTGTAAACCAGGTTTCATTAGTGATTAGTACAAACTATGCGGGGACTTTTGATGTAAATTGGAGTCAAAATATGAGAAGGGTGGATTGACTAGACAAGGATTGACGGTTTCTTTCTCTCCTGCTATTTTTGCACTGATCTGAAAGTGCAAATTACCTCATAATTTCAGTTTGACATCTGGAAATTACTCCTTGACTGCAACTTATAGATAACTAGTATCCTCTAAAAATTATTTCGTAGTTGCATTTATTATTTTTCCTTTGGGTTGTGAAAGAAACATATTTAATAATGGGTAATTCTATATTTTACTTATTGTTTTCACCGATGTTAGTAGTGGGGTCAAAAGCCTGGCCTTTACTTTAAGTAAATTGACAGCAAAGTACATAATCACAAAACTAAAGACACTTATTGAGAATCCGAAACTTAACCGTTGGACATGCTGGCGACAATATTTATGAACTTCACATGCAAAATATGTAGGCACCTTGCACATGAGCAGAGTTTAAGGTCTCGACTATCAAAAGTTCAGATTATTGTTGGCAAGGAACTCCACAGAAAGCACCATGATAGCAATCAAAGATTGTTCGTCGAGATAACACCCACTAAATCAAGCAGCTAAGACCAAAAGCATACTTCAGCACTCAGGCATTAACACTACGACCGGTTCCGTAGCATTTGAGAAAGTTTCCGTTGCTTCCAACCACCGACGATGGGGAAACTGTGCGACTCAGCAGAAGAACATCGTTGACGCTACATTGGGATGCAGACGAGGCAGCTCCGGCACCGGGGCAGCCTCAGCCTGGGACGATGTCTCCGACATATCATCGATCTTGGTGAACTTGGCCACCTGGCCCGCTGCAAGGTGTGCGTAGAAGATGGGAGCAACTGAGAGGGAAAATCAGATGGTCAGCCATGCCTTTTTGATATATATGTTGCGAAATCAAGTAGTGGAAAATCATGCTTACCTACTGAGATTGCTGTGGTGCTCCTCTGGTACCTGAAACGAGTTCGCAAGCATTGAAATATCAAAAGGATGCAGTGATGATCAGAGGCAAGGTAACAACTGAATCTTTTGTTAAAACTAACTGCTTTAGTGGACATACACATAGGATAGGGAGTGCACGAGCTCCTCCAGCTCATCAGCAGAGAAGCCTATCTCATCGTGGAGAACATGGTAGTGTGTTGGCCTTGTAGTCCCCTGGAACACAAAAGCAGAATGACTTAGACTCAAATAAACATTTGCAACGATGTGAGTTACAATCACAACTCACAAGGTAGAGAGAACGTACAATTATGCCAGCATGAGCACACATGTAGAAATCATAGTTCCTTGGATGGCAGATTCCACTATCAACCACAGTACCTACACAAGGGGAAAATAGGAATATGATAAGAATGTATGTGTAAAAAGGCCTAAGAATTGCTCATTTGGTCCATACAAAATTGTAGGTGTATAGATAAAAGATGTAGGTTACCTGGGGGGACATTATTCACTTAGGTCTCTGTCCATTTCGCGAGAAAAATCTCGTGTGATGATTCTTCTGTGCAACTATCAATGTGAACTTGGGGAACCAGTTACCATTAAAATGCTTGCCACCAAAAAACTTGCATGCCTGTATCAATTAAAAAGACATTACTATCCAGAACTGGCTCATGAAGAATGGAACATCATTTATGTTTTTACCTCCATGATCTGAGCTAGCTCCTCGTTCAGTGCCTGATTGAACTGGCTCTCACTAACGCCATCCCTAACATCAAGACAACATAGTTTCCTTAGAAATCAGGGTGCCAAAGTAAACTTGAAGATGGCATCGAGTATTAGAGTCAGTTTGTACTCTTAACATCGAGGGGCAACACAAATTGTCCACCAATTTCTACAGAAAAATTATGCTGCTTAAATGCAAAGTCTACTATCAATTATCTAGGGAGGACTACTGACCTGAAAATGATAATTTGTTCCGGCCTCTGACCATCGTTGTTTCCGAGGAAGTCAACTAGTGAATCCCTGAAATTGTTATTGTCCCAGTGAGCAACAAAACAAAAGCATATGTATAATTAGGAAGCATTGCTATTACAATTGTTTAAATTGCACTTCTATAAATCCAAGCAGAAGAAACTCACTTAATGAGGCCATGATCATCATCTCCAACTGGCTTAAACAAGGTATCAATCATTTCCAGCCTGGGTGACTGAGTGCACACAGAAGCTCTGTACTTCGACATGATTGGCCACTTCAATGAACTAACCACCTAGGTAAATGCCAAAAAAACACCCAGGTGAGTAAGCAAATTGTCGGTTGGAAAATCTCTCCAGCACCATCAGCTGACACCTGACTTCTTACTGCAGGAAACTGTAAACATAAGCAAAACTTACTGCAGCAACTGATGGTACATTTTGTCCTGGTGAACCATGGGAAACATCCATACCAAAGATGATGGTTGGTACCCTCGACACGTGAGGAATAGCACGGATTGTTTCCTTTTTTAGCAATGAATTCAACCCGCCAAGCTGATTGGCAGAAATGAAACAAAACGAAAGCATTCAGTTTTTCAGCTAACAAATCCAAATTGTGTGGTACATTAAAGGGCAGCCCGGTGCACGTAGCTCCCGCTTGCGCAGGGTCCGGGGAAGGGTCCGACCACTTTGGGTCTATAGTATGCAGCCTTTCCCTACATTTCTGCAAGAGGCTGTTTCCAGGACTCGAACCCGTGACCTCATGGTCACAAGGCAACAAATTGCGTGGTACATTGAAGATGCAAATATAGATCACAACACAAACCTTTGCATTTATCTTTAGCAGCACATTTGTGAGGTACTGATCTTTGATATTGGCAGGAGGAACCAAGCATTGCGTAAAGAAACCATGTTTCACAAGGCATTCACGCTTCCACGGTCCTGATAAGAACAATAGATTAGGATAATAAATAAAGACATAATAAAGTTTATTTGCAAAGTTGAGGTAGCAGAGCAAACCATAGATGTCAGAGTTTTTCTCAGGAAGAACACACAGGAGAAAGAGAAAGTCTGGTTTCCTTTTTAGCTTTGCTTTTATCTGCTCAAACATAGCCTCTACCCTTTTTGTCGGAGGCTCCCGTCTCGTTTGATGACTCTCCTCAATTACAGCGCCACATTTGGCCATTTCCTGCAAATATAACTTGATCAATACCAGATTTTTTTGAAAAAACCCAAGATTATGCAAAACGGTGAACTTACAATTCCCTTCTTGGCACCAGATTGGACAAGGCGGCTGACAAGATCTTCAACATTATATCGTGCAGAAAAATTAACAACTCCCCACATCTTCACTTTTATGGGTTGAATGAACCTCTGGAGAGCAGAACTGGGAACGTTACCGCATCAATAACAATATGCAACAATAAAGAGTTTACAGTGCACATGTGTAGAGTTCAATCAAGAGGTATGTTCAGTTGCTTACGTCATTATTGAAGTTCCACCGCCCATTAGGTGTACGAAGTTCTCTACCATCTGCAGAGTTTAACTGCACATTACGATATTTAATTAGATGCAAGCAGCAAAGGGCCTGCATAGTAGGCGTTCAAAGACATACATCCAGTGAAAAGAGCAGTATGGCTCTACTAACCTGTGGTGCCTGAAGGACTCTACCCTCGACTTGAGTAAACTCTGGATCTATCGCAATGCCGCATTCCCTCAGCATTGGATCGGAATTATAATTATTGGCACGCAACGCCTGGGTAAATAAAATTGAGATTTATTGTATTTTCAATATTTTTAGACCCTGTGAACATTATCTACTGCAGTATTGCTGAATTCAGGTTATGAGAGTAACATACACCAGATAAGCTCAACATCCTTTGATCCGGCCTCTGCCTGGATCCCTCCACCAGCTTTGACCTTTGCAACGTTGACAGTGACTTTTTATACCTTTGTAATGGCAGTAGAATGCAAACCTGGTTGCAAACATGAAATTAGCACCAAAAACACAAGAGACTTTGCACGGGAAGAATGACTCAGAACAAGAACAGCGAGAAAGGGACGGACCTCCAGCGGGAGGTATGTTGGGCGCATTGGCTTCCCCGCAATTAGACAGGGCAAATTAGCAGACTTTTCCATCTTCATAGACCAACGATTCATGAAGTGATCATAGACAGTTACATCCACAGTGTTGCCATCTTTTTGCTTTTGTGGGAAACTAGAACAAGAATGAATTTATTGAAACAAGAGGACGTGAGGCGTATGCCCTGAACTTGCATATAACAATTCAAGAGTAATAACATCTTACGTCTGCTCATTGCAATTGTTTTCGGTCAATCCAGTAATCGTAAATTCTGCCTTGGTGTGAATGGTCTCGATCCTTAATTTGTTCAGTGCCCGTTTGGCCTAAAATCATGTCAAGGGTGACCAAGGTTAGAGCAGGGAAACATGTTAGTCTAGTGATGGATTCTTTAAGGACTGAACATCTATTAAGAAATCACGATGTAGTAACATACTTTGCGCCAGTCAATTCTGGAAGTGTCCTTCACATCCTGGTTGAAGAGTAGAAAGTCAATCACAGGCCCGGGTCTCACTACCATCGTGGTGGTTAAATCTGCAAAAACTTCAACAATCAATCATATGTAGTGCAAATATGCCACCTTCAATCTTGTAACAAACTTTTTTTCCAGGAAGCTCATGCAAATTAGGCCTTGAGATTATAAACATACCAACATTGAGTGAGAGCCCACTGAGAGTGGGTCGAAAGCTAGAATAAAAACCCTGACAACCGCGAACACCGCCACCCAACTCCAAGTAACGGGAATCTCCACGGAAAAAAGACTGTCGGACTAAAAGGCAATTCCTGCGGCCAGCAAGAAAGCTGAGTGAGTATAAGAACATGGAATTGGTTGTTATAATAAGAACCTAACAGAGAGCCATCATAGAGTTTGCAACATTTGATAAACAGATCAAAAAGGTTGTGCTACATAAACTTAAGAACATACTGTTTTGCAGAGTGCTGCCTCAGAATGATGTCGAGAACCCGAAGAGCATCCTGTGAGGAATTGTTCATCCGAACCTTTGCCGCGAAGGTTATCTCCACCTTGAAAATTTTGGAGTGTGCTTCTGTTTTCATTCTCTTGTTGTCACTTGGCCCTGGGCTGCCATCTCCTCCATGGCTCCCGCTCGTTGCTGCAATCCTGCAAGTTATATTAAATGTCAAGATGATTCCCACTACCAAGAGAAGATGATGAGTTCCAAGAATAGATGACATAAAATGGGTGATGGAGCAGATGAGTGTTTTACCTTCGGGATGAAGCATCAACCAGGATAACCTCAAACACATTGGTGGTAAAAGGAAGAGGCCCAGCGGTGTAGAGGCCCGTCTCGCCGTCGTAGGCGAATTGCTTGCCTGCGAGGTCAGAGGCGTAGGTCTCGTAAAGCTGCCTCATCACTTTCCTCCCCACGCGTTCCCCAGCAGCGGGTTGACCGTCTGCGTACTTGAGATCTACCTGTGGATGGAAAAATTGGAAACCAAGTGTTGGCAGGTGGCCATGGAAATCAAGTTGAAGAAATGGA
The DNA here is from genome assembly GCF_002162155.2 of Triticum dicoccoides. Classification (NCBI taxonomy): domain Eukaryota; kingdom Viridiplantae; phylum Streptophyta; class Magnoliopsida; order Poales; family Poaceae; genus Triticum; species Triticum dicoccoides. The sequence continues at coordinate 655,707,694 of NC_041393.1, forward strand.
ATGGTGATGGATGGACTAGTTTAGGAGGAGGGATTGCTGTACGTGATAGTGGTAAAAGAAGTCATGCGCTGGCTTCCAGGAGGCTTTGAAGTGGTTGGTGAGCAGCGTTATGCGCCGCCCCCTTGTGCCGGGCTTGGGTGGCCTTGTGATGGGAAGCATCTGAGGCGTGGGCGGCGCCTTGCTGGGTTCATCGCCCTTGCCGCGGTGCAGCATTGGCGACTTGCTGGAATCATCCTTGCCAGGTTCATCGCCCTCGCCACCGTGCGGCATTGGTGACTTGCTGGAATCGCCCTTGCTGCTCTGAGCCTGCGACTCCATCTTTTCTGCAAGGAAAACACAGAGCAAGGAAATTCGCTCAGCAAGGATGTACTCTTGATTGGGCAGGGAATTAACCAGACATTGTGCGCACTGCTCCACGATTAATTAGTTCCCTAAATATATGAAAAGCAAATTGATAAAAAGGATGCAACTTATGTAACATGAAAATATTTTCTGATGTTACTACATGGTATGTTTCCCAAGAAAGGGGAAATGATCCCCTCAAAAAAGCAAAAAAAGAAAGGGGAAATGAAGTTAGGGGTTGTATTCCCAACTCCAGGAGGTGATTAAGATCGAGCAAAGAAAAAAAATGCGGACAAGTAATATAATCTGGAATCTAAGAACCAGTTAAACAATCAATTGGTACAACATCAGCATAACTTTTTTTTTATGCAATAGGGGTTTGGTTTTCCCCCAGTTCTATTGATGTGAAACCACAAGTTATTTCGCAAAAAAAAAAAAAGAAGATATGGAACCACAAGTTGACAGCATTCGGTGCCGTCTAACCCAGGGGAGGAAACAAGAGGAAATCACTTCGTAGTAATTTGCATACAAAATATAATTAATAATATGTCGCCGTTCCTGATCTGTCGCATCCCAAAAACACAACACCACCATACATCCCGCAAAAAAAGAAGAAAAAGCATCACCATACTTTCTGCACCAACCTGAAAACCCTCTGAATAGGCGAAACATTAGTGACTCACTCATCACTCACAAAGTTAAAAGCCGAAATCCTAGATTCGCACGGCCGACCATCGAGAAGACGAACTAGTGCAATGCAGCGACAGATGGATCGAGCGAGCGAGTCCGCCGCGGGAAAACCCTGAAAACCACCGACCTAGCTAGCGACTACGTCGCCCACGCCATGGATCTATCTATCCTCGGTCGGCAAGAAAACGGCGAGAAAGTAAATACACCGTGAAACAATATCCGAAACTAGCTCAGAAACAGAATCAAGCAGGCGCAGAGACGAGAGAAAACCAAGAAGAAATGCAGCGAGGGCGCGTGGCCAGGCGGCGATGGAGAGGAGAGCTCGTCACCTTGGCCTCTTCCTCCTGGGATGGACGGGTCACCGGCAACGGCAACGACGGCTCGCTCGACGGATCTGCCCTCTTGGGCTGGAGCGGAGCGGGAGACGAAAACCCTCGCTGGTTCCTCGACTGGCTGGCTGGCTTCTGAGGCACACCACTCCCAGAAAACCCCCGCTCCCTCCCCCTCGTATTTATTATGGCAAGCGAGGAATCCCCTCTTTGCCTTCCATGGCCGTCGACCGCCTGACTGACCGACTGATTGACTGACAGGGGGCAACCGGTACGCAACGCAACAGGGCCCCTCGCCCCTCCTCTTGTATCGCTGTGATGTGGGCCGCCAAGTGACGGGGTCCCGCGCGTCAGCCTCGGTCGATCTGTGTATGCACCAATGTGGTATGCATGCATGGCAGACACGGAAAAGAAACGGAAGAAGGCGCACGGCCCGGCATGTCTGTGGACGTGTTAAAGTGGAGTTGTTTTCTGATAATACAGTGCTCCACTTACTATATAGATAAAAGGGGATGTATCTAGATGGCAAGTATTTTCGGATGAAGGGAATACATCTTGCCCGTCAAATCCTCGATCATACTTAACACTCCCACTAGTTAAGTTAGTGGTTGTTTGGGTAACTAGTACAGTTTTATTTATATAACAATAAAACAGTTTTAAGGCTGCTCATAGTGGGGAATGTCACATGTATACAAGTATATACTTATATTATGCAACAGGAAATCACTTGTTTTCCACCGACTGATAATAATGAGAACTTAAACCGTGTCCGCTTAGCGACACGTGCCCCCGCAACCCGTCCACCGCTTTCTGGTAGTTCTACACCTATGAAGACCCTATGCAAGTCTACGAAACCTTGTAAACTAATGTGAACACCCCCTCCCCCCCGAATTTTAGGGGGTGGCCCCCTTCCTCCCCTAAACACCAATCCGCCACATTGGTTTCTCTATCTCTATCTCTACTTACTTGAAAAGGATATAAGGTTCCTGTTTCACCTTTCTTCACATCACCCCTTCGTCCAACCTTCCCCATATAATAACCAATCACCTTAATTTACTTACCTTCTGAACCAATTTCATTTTAATTTACTTACCAAACTTCTAACCGAAATATAAGGTAAATCACGGACATAATTTGATGAACATTTATTTATACAATCGCATACTATGGGCGGGTAAATCACTTCTGATAGAAATATGAGGTAAATCATGGGCATAATTTGATGATCATTTATTTACACAATCGCATACTATGGGCAGGTAAATTACTTCTGATCAAAATATATGGTAAACCACGGACAAAATGTGATGAACATTTATTTACACAATCGTATATTATGGGCGGGTAAATCATAAGTTAACATACTAGAATATTTATATCCCGTACGCACGAGCATTGTTCTAGTTTACCTAAACATGCGTAGTTAGTCTAGGTAGGACTTGTGTTTCCTCATCGGTTCCCCTCAAGGCTCCAGCCTTATCCCTTCAAGATGTCTCTGCTCCACACAATTCTCCCCCTTCATTTTTCCCCTCTCGATATCTTGTTCGTCTAGCTCGAGAGGGAATGGCTCCCATGGTGTCGCGACCATGCCCACCACCTGCTGCATCCCCGCCGCAAAATGAAGGGCGATGTGACCACTACTCTCTCCGAAACAACTCCGCTGCAATGCAACCTCACCATGGGAGCACCACCTTTGCTACAAACAGGAAAGGTTAACGCCGGCCACCCTCGCACGCCATCGTCGCGGTGTTCCTAGTCTCGCCTCTAAGACTAGCGCTCAAGTGTTGTTGGTGATCACGTTTTCCGAATCTTAGGACATTGTTAAGTGTAACGATGGTCCTAAAACAATATTGAGATTATGATGTTGGAAGAACGATCATATTGAATCGACCCAAACTTGTTTGTTATGAATTGAAATAAAATCGTTTGTAATCAATTGTAATTATCTGGAGTGTTTACACATGATTTTGCTCCTTAGACCATGAGAGTATCATAGTCACTCCTTACCATATGGTAGATTTTGGGGTTGCTCAAACGCCACATGTAACACGGTAATCATTATGAGAACTTACAGATTCATCGAAAAGTTTGACAAAGGACTAGATAGCTCGAGAGTGGGATTTGCTCCTCCAACGATAGAGAGATATTCTTAGGGGCCTCTCAGTGTGACAACATCCATCATCGTTTGGCCAGACACAGCTGACTTCATCACGGGGATGCCGTAACACGACAATGAGAAAGAAGAACAAAACTAGTATGATATCGATATAGTGAGCATGTGATGACTTAGGAGGATACCGACACATCCCGGGTTTGGTGAAGTATCGCGAAACAAATGAAACATCACATTATAACCAAGTTTTACTCGAATATCATTCGTGTGCTCATAGGGATCTATATGGACGTCTATGGTTTTGCTATCAGTCATTGAACAAAGGGGTTTCGTTCATGTCTATGAGTTGCCGAACCTATGGGGTCACAAGTTTAATGCTATCATGATCCACTGAGTGTTAGTAGGACCGAAGTGATGAGAATATATTTGTGTAGTTGTTTCATTAATATTCAGAATAGTTCCGAGAGGATGCGGGAGTGTTTCGGGTCACCGGAAGGGTTTCAGTGAATATCAAATAATGTTTTTCGGGATGTTAAGTTATATATAAAATGGTCTAAAAGTATTTAGAACAATTTTCTATTTAATTTAATATCAACGGGGCTAAAAAGGCCAAGAGGTTGAAGGCAACTTGGGCTACAAGGGCCAAAGTGGGAGGCGCCTCCCTTCCCTAAGGAAGGAGGCCAAATTGGAGTGGAGAAGAAGTCCAACTCCTTCTCGCTTGGCCGGCCAAATGGGAGAGGGGGGGGGGACTTCTAAGGGAGTCCTGGATTCGTGGGTCCTCAGGTGTCCGGCCCAGGAGTATGGGCCGGGTTGGATGGGGCGTACAAGATCAAGCTGAAGATTATCCACCGTGTCTAGATGGGACTTCTCAAAATGTGGACGGCAAGAATAGAGTCCGGAAGCTTCCTTCGCTGATAAACTAACCTTGTACAAACCCTAGACCCCTCTGGTGTGTATATAAACTAGAGGGGTTAGTCCGTAGAGGCTATCTTCTTCACCACCATTGGAATTCTCATAGGCTAGACATCTAGGCTCAAGCCCGACAAGAGGAAAATTAATCACCCGCCGCTCACCCACCTCGTGGCGGTCATTGAGGAACCGGCCACAGACACTTCCCTCCCCATATTGAAAACCAAGTATGTTTGGGTCCCCGAATCCCCTGAGCCGGATACTTCCCCTTTGGACGGGACCTTACGCCCTCCGGACTCTGGTTCAAGTTTAGGATCGTCGGAGCCTTTGCGATTAACCGGATCCAAACCCGTCACTTCGGAAACCATTCTGGCTCCAAACACAGATGTGGGACAGGATCCAAAATTTAATCCACCCATCCACCACAATCTATATTCTCCAAGCAACTCAGGTCCTCTAGATATATACGACCTGATGTATGTGCGGCAGCAGCCTCAGGAAATGGTTCACCACTTTTGGGCCAGATTCTTGCTTGTTAAAAACAGGATCAAAGACTGCTCGGACGACGACGTAGTTTCAGTTTTCCACCGTAACTGCACCGACGAAGGAATATTGAATTCCCTCGACCGTTGCCACATACAGAGTTTCACGGAATTATCGCAAGTAGTACAAAAGTATTATGCGATGGAAAGCACATGGAGGTCCTAGGAAACTCAACTGGAGCCCGCTGCCTTGACACAATGTGCGGCCTAGGCCAAACAAATACATCTTGGCGGGTCACTCGACCACCAGTCTATGGGCAGGAAGAATAAACCCTTCACGGGACACAGATTCGTTCTTGACGAACTGCTGGACAAGCCCTGCCCGATTCACGCCACTTTGCACACAGTCCCAACCCATAGCCTCCGAGCATGCTGGGTACTCTGACAAGTAGCAAAAAGTGGAGAGGCCATCCTCACCACAACTCCAGAGAGATACTCACCAGAGAAGGACAACTTTAACGTCCTAACAGTCTTTGAGACATTTTCTTCGAACAATCGGTGCAAACGGGCGCTGCGCGACCTCGCGGAAGTCCATCAAGTTACCGCATTGAGCCCATGGAACTACAGGGTAATAACCTTTATGGCCGAAGACGAACCAAAGGCTCGGTCAGTCCGAGCACCCGCTGCCTTAGTACTAAACCCCATCATTGATGGTTTTTGGCTTACTAAAGTGCTCATGGACGGCGACAATGGACTTAACCTCATCTACGAGGTCACGCTCGACAAAATGTAGATGGATAGATCACACATCGAACAAAGCAATACCACCTTTCGAGGTATTATCCCCAGTTGAGAGGCACACTGCTCGGGAAAAATTAAAATGGATGTGGTGTTCGGCACGCCTGAGAACTATAGATCCGAAGAGTTGCTCTTTCATGTGGTCCCCTTCAATAGCGGGTATCAGGCCATCCTCGGCCGGGACACTTTCTCACGCTTTCAAGCTATACCCCATTATGCGTATATGAAACTCAAAATGCCTGGTCCTAATGGAATTATCACAATCTCGAGCGACCCGGACAAAGCCCTTCGTGCCGAAAACAAAACTGCATCCTTGGCCCTCGAGGCACTATCCGAAGCCCTATTGGCGGAGGAATTAACCACCCCACGGTCCACGATGGATAAAGGCGATGTGATCCCCTATAAGAGATCCAAATCCACCTCTTTCAAGCCAGCCTAGGAAATAGTAAAATTCCAACTGCACCCAATGGACCCTAATAAAACAGCATCTATCGGAGCACAGCTGGATCCGGCAGTGGATGCTGCCCTACGCACATTTCTGTGAGAGAATTGGGATATCTTTGCCTGGCACCCATCAGACATGCCCGACATCCCACGAAGACTGGCCGAACACAGTCTTAACATAATCAAGGGATTCAAACCCGTGAAGCAGACACTACGGCGATTCTCCGAACCCAAGCGTCAAGCCATGGGAGAAGAGCTAGCAAAATTGTTAGAGGCTGAATTTATTAGGGAAATTAAACATCCGGATTGGTTAGCCAACTTGGTTATGGTACCAAAGAAGGACAAATCCTGACGCCTCTGTGTCGATTTCAAGGACCTCAACAAGGCTTGCCCTAAAGACCCCTTCCCATTGCCTCGCATTGACCAAATAATTGATGCAACTACAAGGCACGACTCTTTGTGTTTCCTCGACGCTTATTCCGAATACCATTAGATTAAGTTGAAGGAATCGAACTAGGAGGCAACCGCGTTCATCACCCCTTATGGCCCCTTCTGCTTCAACACTATGCCCTTCGGACTCAAAAATGCTGGGGCTACCTACCAGCGCATGATTCAAACTTGCCTGGAAAAGCAAATAGGCCAAACGGTCGAAGCATATGTGGACGACGTAGTCATCAAGACAAAGCACGTCAAGACACTTGTGGACGATCTTCGCCTCACCTTCGACAACCTCCGAACATACGACATACGTCTTAATCCGGAAAAATGTGTCTTCGGAGTTCCGACCGGAAAGCTGCTTGGGTTCATCGTTTCCCATAGAGGAATTGAAGCAAACCCAGCCAAGATCCGAGCGCTGTCACAATTGGCCATACCAAACAGACCTAAAGCAAGTCCAGAAGTTAGCGGGCTGCGTCGCGGCCTTAAGCCGCTTCATCTTCAAATTGGGAGAAAAAGCGCTACCACTCTACAAGCTATTATGACGCACAGACAACTTCAAATGGATGGATGCTGCCACAGCTGGACTGGAAGATATTAAAACCCTTCTTGCAAGCAACCCAATCCTAGCTGCACCAGGTGTTGGAGAGCCCATGTTGTTATATATTTCAGCGACTAACCAAGTGGTTAGTGCTGTGCTCGTCATTGAACAAGGGGAAGAGGGACATAAATTCCCCACCCAAAAACCAGTCTATTACGTATCATAGGTCCTTACACCTTGCAAATCCCGATACCCCCACTACCAGAAGATAGCCTACACAGTCTTCATGGCATCCCATAAACTGCGACACTACTTTCAAGAGTGCTCGATCACAGTGACATCCAAAGTACCACTCAATGACATTATCAATAATAGGGACACCACTGGCCGCATAGCCAAATGGGCCATCGAGCTTTTACCGTTCGAAATCGTATACAAGCCACACCGGGCTATTAAATCCCAGGTATTGGCCGATTTTGTCACTGAATGGATGGAAGCCGAACTCCCTAAAGAGTATAGCTCATACTCCAATTTGATTATGTACTTCGACGACTCTAAAATGTTGGCCGGACTGGGGGCTGGCGTCATCCTAACATCCCCCACTGGGGACACAGTCCGCTATCTACTACAAATTATGTATACGAATTCCAACAATGCAGCCGAATACGAGGCGCTGCTACATGGTCTTCGCATGGGTGTCTCCATGGGTATACAACGCCTAGAGGTGCGCGGTGACTCCAACCTCGCAATTTCCCAGGTCAATGGAGAGTTCGATGCAAAGGACCCAAAAATGATGGCATGTCGAAACGCCATATTAAAAATATTAGCCCAGTTTGAAGGACTGGAATTTCATCATGTCGCTCGAGAGAGTAATCAGGCAACCGACATCCTCGCTCGTATGAGCGCTAAGCATGACCCTGTGCCACCCAACACCTTTGTGGAAAGGCTCTTTAAGCCATCTGTTGTGTGGCAGGGTGAGAGCGGAGAAGGCAATACGGACCTGATCACACCCCTAGCCGCCGAACACAATGCAGACACCGTCGGGGGTCCGGATATCGAGATAACACCCTCTGCTCATAAGATCATGGCAGTTATCTCTCCCTGGACCGAACCATTCCTGGCCTACCTTAATAGGCAAGAGCTCCCCGACGATCAAAACGAGGTTCGATGCATAGTTCGGCGCTCTAAAGCCTTTAAAGTACGTGAGGGTGAATTGTATAAAAGAAGTACTACCAGAGTCCTTCTATCTCCGAAGAAGAGGGAAGGCAACTCTTGGCAGAAATACATGCTAGCCTCGGCGGTCATCATGCCGCAGCTCGAGCCCTCGTAAGCAAGGCGTTTTGGACAGGGTTTTTCTGGCCCACGGCTCGAGAAGATTCTCAAGCCCTTGTCCAACGTTGCGTGGGCTGTCAGCTTTTCGCCAATCAAAGCCACATGCCTCCCACCGCATTAAGAACAATCCCCATTACTTGGCCCTTTGCAGTCTGGGGGCTTGACATGGTTGGACCCCTTAAAGGGGGAAGCCACAAAAAGAAATACTTGCTGGTCATGGTTGATAAATTCACTAAATGGATAGAGGCCAAACCAGTAAAAACAGCTGAGGTTGGACCAGTGATTGACTTTATATCCGGCGTAGTCCACCGTTACGGTGTCCCGCATAGTATCATCACTGATAATGGCTCTAACTTCACAGTTGATGTGGTGAAAACTTGGTGCGCTAAGTTGGGCATTAAACTCGACTATGCATCCGTATACCACCCTCAAACAAATGGCCAAGTCGAATAGGCCAATGGTTTGATCATGAGTGGTATTAAGCCCAGACTAGTGCGCTCTTTACGAGAATCAGACAAGCACTGGGTTGAGGAACTCGATTCCGTACTTTGGGGACTCCGGACCACGCCCAATCGAACGACCGGATACACACCTTTCTTTATGGTGTATGGCACAGAGGCCGTATTGCCCTGCGATATTATTCATGACTCACCTAGAGTGCGCATGTACAAAGAGAAAGAAGCCGAACTAGATCGGCAGGACGACCTAGATGGACTCGAAGAGGAGCGCGGCGTTGCTAAGGCCCGTTCCACATTCTATCAACAACAGGCCAGGTGTTACCAAAGCAGAGAAGTGCGGGCTAAAACATACAATGTCTGAGAACTTGTTCTACGCCTCTTGAAGAAGAAAAAGGATAAGCTCAAACCCAAATGGGAGGGCCCCTTCGCCACAGATGAAGTCCTTACTGGAGGAGCCTATCGCCTTCGCAATGTAGAGGATAATCGCCTTGAGTCGAACCCATGGAACGCCGCCTGACTCCGAAGATTTTACGCATAGTTCGGCCTCCTTAGGTTTAATTTTAAACTAGGTTTTTTCTCTTTTCTCTCCCTTTTTAGTTTTTTCCACTTTCTTCTCAAATGTATGTTCGGATAGACCGCATTGTTGGGGGTACACATCTTCAAATGTATACACCCCACCATACATGGGGGCTTCTTTTAAAGAAGCATTTTGTTGAAAAGCTTACAAGCTTCTTTTGTCCATAATGGTTGTTGTTTCTGCCATTTTATGCACCTCTATGACTTAAGTTTTTGCCAAGCTGGGTTGCCTTGCTCCTGTGTTTATACTCTACGTTCCCGATTGTTCACCTAGGGTGTAAAGGGAGTACCTCTGTGATTGTTACTACCGGGTTATCCAGACCTGTACCTCTAACGGGTGAAGCCGAAAGCTAGCGTTCTTAAGGGAATAATTGGTCGGCACATATACAACAAACTGTTTCTGAAAAAAACTATGAAATTGGCTACCTGTACTTCGGATACGAGCCTAGCCCAAGGAAAGGAACCCCTAACGAAACTATTTTTCTTGGAAGATATTTCTTACGTTAAAAAGTAATATAACATAACTCCTCGACTACTTTTGTCTGTTCGAGTAATATGACCGGATTGCCTGGTTTCCAAAGATACTAAATGTTTCTTAGTTAGACGTGGTATATGGAAGAACTCCAACTTCTTGGTCCGAAGGTGGAAGCCGAAGGTCTGCGATGACAAAATTTTTATAAGTTCGGCAGGAGATAAGTTCGGTCATAAAGTACATTGTTACATAGAATTGAACGCCTACTCTCTTTCTACGCCATCTAGTAGACTATCTAATTTACAATCTTGTTGCGAAAATTTCGCCGCTGTCATTACTTGGTCGTATACCAAGCTTACAAGAATTTCCTTCCCGTCAGGTCCTTGCGGTCCAACTCAGGCCATATGGTTCGGATCAAGTCTGGTATAGCGTGTCTTCACCATGGCCCATGCCTCTCGTGCACCTTCACGGCATGCAGACGTCTTCCATAGCTCGAAGCAACACCGAGCACCCTTGAACATATCTACCAACCCCTCCATACTTTCTGGAGGGACATTGGAGGGCCATAAGGCTTTGGCCATATTCTTCATGGCCTTCCGGGCACGCTCGTGTAGCTTTGCCAATTCCTCTAGAGCGTCGCTTTGCAGCCCGGACACTTCCTCCTCGGGGTGACTGGTCAACATACCCGTATCAACCAAATTATAACATTCCGCATTATATGATTATATCAATAATCTGGACGGTTCACAAGTCATACCGAATATGCCGCCCTTCAGCTTCTGGTTTTCCCGTTGTGCCTCCAAGAGTTGAGCCTTTAAGCTCTTTATCTCTTCGTCCTGCTTCTTCACTTCTTCTTCTAGTTTTTTATCTTTGCCAAAATACATTGGGGCACTCTTCATTTCTTCAAGCTCGGAGACAACGACATTTAGCTGTGTCCGGCTTGTCTCGAGCTCCTGGGACAATGCACTGTTCTTCTCCTTGACATAAACGATCCTCAAATCAGCCTTTTCCACCCGCTTTAAGTCTCGGGGGATGCTATCTATATACTAAGTTTATTTAAATTTATACCTATATATCTTTTGAGAACATGCGAGCAACTCCTGTAAGTCCGTCCCGGGCAGCTCGGATGTATGCGCCCACGGTGCTGAGAGGGGTAAACTCCGGCTTTGTCAAAGTAGGGGCGCGTAGAGCTTCTTTTAGGTGCCGATGATTCATCACACTTTCTGCTTCGGAGTTGGTGACGGACACCTCATCCGGTTCTTGATGGGGCAGATGGGTCTGCGCCGCGTCAGCGTGCGCCCCAGTCCTAGTTGATGTCTCCAGTGCCGATTGGCTACGGCCAGACTGGCCGGGATTTTGTTTACGGTCCGTCGGGGGGTTCCGGTAAGGCCCATTGATAACCCACAAGTATAGGGGATCGCAACAGTTTTCGAGAGTAGAGTATTCAACCCAAATTTATTGATTTGACACAAGGGGAGCCAAAGAATATTCTCAAGTATTAGCAGCTGAGTTGTCAATTCAACCACAATTGGAAACTTAGTATCTGCAACAAAGTGTTTAGTAGCAAAGTAATATGATAGTGGTGGTAACGATAAAAAAAGTAAAGATAGCAAAAGTAATGTTTTTGGTATTTTGTAGTGATTGTAACAGTAGCAACGGAAAAGTAAATAAGCGAGAACCAGTATATGGAAAACTCGTAGGCACCGGATTAGTGATGGATAATTATGCCGGATGCGGTTCGTCATGTAACAGTCATAACATAGGGTGACATAGAACTACACTACTAGGGCAAACCTTATACACAGAAATTTAGCAACAGCGCGGGTCAAAAAAGGGCGCTAGTGCTAGATAGCAGTAGCGTTTGAGAAAAAACCGCGCTACAGATACAACTTTAGCGGTAGCGCGTGTAGTGGCAAAAGCGCTACTACTAATATTCCCATTGCTAGAATGATAGGCTACGCATAGCAGTAGCGGGCTTGGAAGAAGCGCGCTACCGCTAGGGCATAAGTAGCAGCGCGTTTCCTAAGAAGAGCGCTACTACTAACGGAAATAAAATAAGATGAAAAACAAATAGAAAAGTAAATGAAAATGAAAGAAATAGAAAAAGGAGAAAGGAATAATTAAAATGTAAAGAAAAATAAATGAAAAGGCGAAAAAAACGGAGGAAGGCATAGCAGTAGCGTGTGTTCGTAAGAGGCGCTATAGCTAACGTAGCTGCAGCGCGTGTCCTAGACCCCCGCTATAGAAACAGAAAAGGAAAATAAAAAATGGAAGAAAATTACATAGCTATAGCAGCAGCACGTTTTGTAAAAACCGCTATAGCTATCTTAGCTATAGCACGTTTTACCAAACGCGCTACCGCTAAGTTTGACTTAACCAAAAAACCATTTCCCCCCGGGCACCACTTCTCCCCCAAATCCCTCAACCCACACCTCGCACCGCCGTCTCCCCGATTCGCTGTCGCCCCACTTCGCCGCCGTCTCCTGCCGACGTCGACGCCACCAGAGCCATGCGCCGTTGACGCCACCGGAGCCGCCCCCAATGCCACGGAGCCGCGCGGCCTTGTCAACGCCACCGGAGCCGCCGTCGACGCCACCGGATCCTTCCTCGCCACAACTGCCTCCCTCGCCGTCACCGGAGACGCCCCTGCCTCCCTCGCCACCACTGCCTCCCTCGCTGTCACCAGAGACGCCCCTGCTTCCCTCGCCACCACTGCCTCCCTCGCCACCACCGGAGCCATCCTCTGTAAGCCCCCACCCCTCCTCTCTCTCTCTCATGCATAGGTTAGCTAGTTTAATTAGGTTAATTATCTAGGTTAGGGAAAAAATTTAGTTAGGGCTTTGACAGAGAAGTAGTTAGGTTAACTAGTTTAATTAGGTTAATTATCTAGGTTAGTGCAAAAATTTAGTTAGGGCTTTGACAGAGAGCTAGTCAGGTTAACTAGTTTAATTAGGGTTAATTAGTGCAAAAATTTATTTAGGGCTTTGATAGAGAACTAGCTGTGTTAACTAGTTTAATCAGGGTTAATTATCTAGGTAAACTAGATTAACTAACTAGGTTAAATAGGTAGGTTAATTAGGTTCATTGGATTAACAAGCTAGGTTAAGTTGGTTGGCTAGGTTAGAGGAAAATTTTATTTTAGAGCATTAGGTCAGAAGGGTTAGAGAAATGGAGTTCCTTTGCAATTTAATTGGGTTTCGTCCTAGGCAGAGAAGGGTTAGAGATAATAATGTGTGTTTGTGTGAGAGAGAGGAATAGCTAGATCAACATAATTTGGGTTCTGTCCTAGGCAGAGAAGTGTTTAGTGAGGTCATTTTGCAAAGGTTTTTGATTTTTGAAAAGACCACTATTTTTCAAGGAAAAGAATTTAGGCAAATTTTATTTTAAAGATGATCCCTTCCTAGACTTTTATTGTTGATTATATCTTTTCATTGAAGTGGTCATGTTATATCTTTTCATTGAAGTTGTTCGATTGTGCCCAAGTGGCTTTGTTGTTTCCAGGGAATGATGCTGAGTGGCCTATGTTTTGCTGGAATGTTGATTCATTTCTGTTCCGACAAATTTCAGGTTCTCGATTTGTCCACTTTTTAGCAAAGGTCATGCCGAAATTTTTCGTGAATTTCGGCATGACTTGTGCTACAAACCAGAACATATTGAGTGCCCGGGATTTGCCGCACCAGGAAGTAGTCAACATTCCTACAAAACAATAGGCCTTTTTATGTCATTATTCATTTTATTAGGTCTAGAATTAATTGACTAGATTTAATCATAGGAAACATGGCTAGCAATGATGAAGGACAGGGTTCTGGTGATTGCGACGATGTTTACCGGGCGGCAGACGAATTTTTTAGCCTTACCGATGATCAACCAATGTTGTCGCTGGGCCCACCGGTGGCATCGGGGACTGAGACCAACACGCAGAACGGTGCTGAGACTGAGACCGGCGCTGAGACTCAGACCGACATCGAGACCGGCGCTGAGACTGAGACCGGTGCTGCATCGGGGAGCGAAGCCGGTGTAGAACCAAAAGCAAAGAGGCAACGGGTTCCTAACAAACTCAGGAGTACTAGACTGGTGGTCACGGAGGTGGATGACAGCAATTTTGAGCCAAAGGCGCCCGATGAAGCGCGCGCGTGCTACGGCAATCAAATAGGCTGCATCGTACGAACAACCGCCACCATCAACGATGAGAAACTACAGAAGATAGGAAATATGAGGAGCTCCCTCCTAAAGAAGTTTCACCACATATTCTTGTTCCCGGGCCGGAATGAGAAGGATTATGAAGATGCAGACGAGGACCCGATAATGAAGAAGATAAACAAACACGCCATGACCAAGTTTAGCGCCGCGTTGGCCGCTTGGAAAACTCGAGTGAAAGCAAAGATCATCGACAAGAAGGAACCCTACTCCGAGCTTGTAAAGGATAATCCGACAATCACGGAAGAGCAGTTTCAAATATTCAAGGAGGCTTGCAAGGCCGAAGCTGCCAAAAAAAAAGTCTAAGTACATGAAGGGGCTTCAAGAGAGGAACATTGGGAGCCACCACCTCGGAAGCCGTTGTTACGGCAGAAAGAGGTCCAAATGGGCCAAGGAGGACGCGAAAGCCGCGAGTCTGGGCATCCCAGACCCCTTGGCGGATTTCACCGTCCCGCAGGAGCATGATGTCCTGAGGGCCCAGCACCGTTGGGACCCAGTGAAGAAGGTTTACGAGACAACATCGGTCATTACGGAGTTCATGAGGCTGTTGGTAATTTTAGTTTCTGATCAATTCGACTGCACACGTTAGTCATATTTGTAAACGATCCTTGTGCCTTTTGCAGAGAGAGCAGCACCGGATTGCGGCCGAAAGCGACTCGCCGTCTAAGGCATTGGCGAGGCCCAAGTGGGACACTCCATTCAACCGAGCGTTGAACATATTGAAACGACAACCGGTGGATACTCGACCGTCGTATGGACGCGTGCATGGTGTCGGAGACGGCGCCACGTGGAAGAAGTACTACCGTGAGACCACGGAGGAGAGAAAGGAAAGACAGAGGTTAACTTAAGAAAACATCGACAAGAAGGTTGAGATTGCGGTTCAGAAGAAATCATCTCAGACAGTCGCAACAGCGGTAGCTGCCACAAAACAGGTGGTTGCAGATTTGTCTACTTCCTTGATGACAAGCGTTTTCACTTGGACATGG
The DNA here is from genome assembly GCF_002162155.2 of Triticum dicoccoides. Classification (NCBI taxonomy): domain Eukaryota; kingdom Viridiplantae; phylum Streptophyta; class Magnoliopsida; order Poales; family Poaceae; genus Triticum; species Triticum dicoccoides. The sequence goes on from NC_041393.1 coordinate 655,722,798, forward strand.
CAAAATAAAAAAAATGCAGAGGACTTTCCCCTTGCTGACTTCTTGGGAGCACCTGCTCCCGCACCGGTTCCCGCACCTGCTCCCGCACCGGCTCCCGCACCTGCTCCCGCACCGGCTCCTGCACCGACTCCCGCACCGGACGTGCTCGGTGGTGCCTCGTCTTTGGCTGAGCTCGACGCCCTCACGGTATCTGTCACACCGCCCCCCTTCAATATAAATGTATAATCTCCCCTTTTAGTTGCCTTTCGGATGTCTCACGTCGCAGACTTTTCTTTGCAGGCCGACGAAACCCCGTGCACCATATTGTACACCATCGGTGAACAGAAGGTGGACGTGGGGAAGGCGACGACAATGGAGCCGAAGGAACCACTGTTGCACAGCCGACCGATCCCCCTGAACGTCTTCAAGGTTTCCGTGGCCAGTGTCAAACCGGGCCACGAGAATTTGCCTCCTCTAATACTAGTGGGGGATGATGACGAGACCCCGCGGCGGCTTGGTGATTGTTGCAATGGGTGGGTCCTGTCTTGGCCAAAGAGTCTGCTTCGTCTGGAGGCGGCCGGGAGCACACCCACGAGCACGCAGCCTCAGCAAGGTATGAACATCAACACCCCACCTACCCAATTAGCATTGGGTGTCGGGTTGGGTTATAGCGGACGGGGTAAGGAGGAGGCTCCATTAGTCGCTGATGACATCGCCATGGATGAGGATGAGGATGACAATGGCGCTGAACAGTATGTCTATACTGGCGCCTCCTCAGGGTTTGAGCGTCATGAGTCGGTGCCTGAATTACCGTTTCAACGTATTATGGACGACCTTCCGGTAGTAAAGAAGTCTAGGAAGAGAGCAAGGAAAGGCAAAAAAGCTGATTCTATGATCCAGCCGCCTCAGCAGCCTCGGCTTCAGGACCGTATAGATATCCATGATGCGGATAAATGGCATATCCCCGGTCAACGAATCCTACCTGCAACAGCGCTACGGGCCAGATTCGGCAATCTAACGAGACTTCATGACGATGTGTTGCGGGTAGAGAAAGGCCTCATCGCCTCGAAAGATCCAGGATACCCACTCTACGTGGTTAACGTTCCGTGGCAAATGTCGTACGTCGACAGCTTCCCCGCGGATAAGTTCTTCCTCCGATTCGATTACATATTCAACATGTTTCACGTGAAGAAGCTGGATTTTACGTTTGTCCGCCTTTATGCCTTGCACATGAACTACATCATTGGGGTTGAGCAGATACGTCATATCTGTGTCGCTGACCCGTACTACATGCACGAGGGCTTCCTGGGAGTCTACACAGAGCACCGTGAATACGCGAGGGATTACATCGTAAGTTTCATGCTCGCCAATAAGGACAAGGAGGCGATTCTCGTGCCTTATCATCCCGTGTAAGTCATCCGCGCTGCTATCCTTCCTTCGATTTCAATAATTCATTTGCATGGTGGAGGCTAATTAATTTGAGGTGTACTTATTTTGCGCAGCGGCGGGCGCGTCGTCCTCATCATCCTCTACCCCCGATTCTCCCACGCTCTTTACTTGGACTCGTCGAAGAACATTCACAAAAAGGATTACACCCACATCAAAGATGTTCTCGACAGTGCTATGTTTTACTACCAAGCAAGGGGTGGAGAGGTTAGGGACAAGAAGAGAAGGGGTGGCAGGGTCGCCTTCAGCCATAAGACCGACTTCTGCTGCATCCAGCAACCGAACGATTCTCTTAATGATGGATTCTATGTCCTACACCACATGCCGGAGTACAGACGGGATCACCAGAACCTTCGCATGTCACCTAGATCTAGCGATGCCCATATTCTGCAATGGGCAAAGGACATAGGAGATATCGAGGATCATCGACTTCGAGTTGAGTTCTATAACATCCAGCGCAAAGTTGCCCAAATCATCATGAAGGAGGTCGTAGGAAAAACAGGGATGTTCTACAGAGAAGGACAAATGTCGCGGGAAGACATCCGAACATGGATAGCCTCTCAGCGTCTCGACATGAAGCCTTTCACTAAGCTCGAGGACTATCTCCCTGACATGTATGGATGGCACGACATGGTGGAGTGATTGTCGATATATGACAATGTGTCCGTTTAGTCCATACTTTCTGTATGACAAAACTTTGAGTTATGCACGGTGAAACTTTATTTGTGATGTAATTAAACCGTCCTCCTCCTCGACTAGCGAAAATCACTCTAGTTAGGGCATTTTGGGTACGATGAACTTTGTTATTTATGCTTACGATGTGTTGTTTCTATTTTTGCCAAGTCTATCTCTTTCTGTTGCTCAACTACATATGTTGCATATCATCGACTCATGTGACGATGCAGGTGCATAGATCATAGATGGCGAAGAAGTGCTACGCCAGGAGTATATATATGACAAGTGGCCGGAGTTTCAGGCCCAGGTGTACCGGTTTCCGGTTTCCGAGCGACAGGCAGTAGTTAGTTTAGGTTCACGCTAATGCGAGAGAGGGATACGAACTCATGTACTCAAAGTGATAGCTCTTCTCGCATATATCATTGTTTAGATGGATGATGATGTATTTGCAAGTAATCGAGACTTGTATCGCTATTTTCGAGATTGATGACGAGAGACCACTTTGTGTTGGATGATGATTATGATGATGACATGATTTGATGAGACTAATTGTATGTATATGCTATGATTACATTTGTATGTGTATGATATGCTAAAGATTATTGTATAAATCCTATTCAAATACAAAACAAATACAAAACAAATATGCAGGAAAAAAGTAATAAAACTAGTAGTAGCGAGGGGAAAAATTTTAGCAGTAGCGCCGCCTTACCAGCAGCGCTTCCCTGTAAACAGCGCTGCAGATAATACCAGTAGCGCCCTTTTCTAAAGAGCGCTACAGCTAAGGGAGTCCCGGACTAGGGGGTGTCCGGATAGCCGAACTATCATCATCGGCCAGACTCCAAGAATATGAAGATACAAGATTGAAGACTTCGTCCCGGGTCTGGATGGGACTTTCCTTGGCGTGGAAGGCAAGCTTGGCGATACGGATATGTAGATCTCCTACCTTTGTAACCGACTCTGTGTAATGCTAGCCCTCTCCGATGTCTATATAAACCGGATGGCCTTAGTCCATAGGACGAACAACAATCATACCATAGGCTAGCTTCTAGGGTTTAGCCTCCTTGATCTCGTGGTAGATCTACTCTTGTAACCCACATCATCAATATTAATCAAGCAGGACGTAGGGTTTTACCTCCATCAAGAAGGCCCGAACCTGGGTAAAAACATCGTGTCCCTCGTCTCCTGTTACCATCCGCCTAGACGCACAGTTCGGGACCCCCTACCCGAGATCCGCCGGTTTTGACACCAACATTGGTGCTTTCATTGAGAGTTCCTCTGTGCCATCGCGATCAGGAAGGATGCCTTCTCCCGTCTTTAAAGACGACACCGTCGTCAAGAGAGCTTTGGCCGCCGGCCAAACTGTCCGGCTAGGTGGTTTTCTTATGACCGCCTGTTCGGCCATCGCTCCGACAATGACCTCTTAGGTCATCAAAAGCGATCTTCACGTCAGCCCGGAATTCGCCGAGCAGTTAGATCCGATTGAGCTCTCCTCTGTAAACGAGCTCTTGGATCGCATCGCCGCCCTGGGAGTCGCCACAGACTACGATCAGATTGGGCTTAAACCCGATCTGAGAGAGATTAACTCTCCTCAGGCCACCCACCACGTTGTCGTGGTAGAGGAACAATGCGGCAACCCTTCTTCTACGTTGAAAACCAACTATGTCTGGATTCCCGATCCCTCCAAGACGGATTCCCGTGAAGGGACGGACGCTAATCAAATACTGAACTTAGAGTCAGGCATCAGACTAGATTCGTTGGAAAGCATCCAGCAAGTCAAGCTTCCAAATCCGGAAACTTCTTGGCCTTTGAGCCTCAGATCAGGCGGGGTTCCGAACTTGATTCCACCCGCCCACCCAAACATAAGCGATCTATCTCAAATACGGCAAGAGCCCGATGAAATAGTACATCATTACTGGGCCAGATTCCTCCTGGTTATGAACAGGATAAAGGACTGCTGCGAAGAAAGCGCGATTTCAATTTTCTGCAACAATTGCACTGACAAGGGAATCATGAACGCCATAAGTCATCGCGAAGTTACACGCTTCATCGACCTAGCGACTATCGTACAAAAATACTGTGCGGTAGAGAGTGCCAGGAACACCGAAACTAGGTTTTGGGACAGTCCGGCCTTGACCACAACCCTAGTCCGAAGTAAAAGGGTGCGCCATACTCAAGCACCTGGGTTAAAAACCAAAAAGCAAAGACCCCCTAAAGGGCATGGAACCGTACTGGAGGGCTGGCTCAACGGACCCTGCAAAATCCACAGTACGGAGGGCGCCACTCCAACACACAACCTTCGAGCATGTTGGATACTACGGCAGGTGGCCAAAAGTGGCGAAGGCTTTTTAGCCCCGGACAAACAACCCAGCAGTACCGGTACGGTATTAACAGTCTTCGAGACTTTCGCATCAAATAACATGCGAAAACGAATAATCCGCGGCCTCGCCGAAGTCTACCAAGTAGCAACAGCAAATCCATGGAGTGACACGGCTATCACCTTCAACACCAGCGACGAACCTAAATTCCGAACAGCTAGAGCACCAGCCGCATTGGTCCTCAGTCCGATAGTGGATGGCTTTCGCCTTACCAAGGTACTCATGGATGGCGGCAGCGGATTGAATCTCATCTACGAGGAAACCCTTCAAAAAATGGATATTGACTGGAGCCGCATCGAGCGAAGCAGCACAACCTTTAGAGGGATAATCCTTAGTCGAGAAGTACGCTTCACAGGAAAAATCACACTAGATGTAGTGTTCGGCTCACCGGCAATTACAGGTCCGAGGAGGTCACGTTCCAAGTGGCCCCATTCGGCAGCGGATATCACGCTTTGTTGGGGCGAGAGGCATTCACAATCTTCCAAGCTATACCCCACTATGGGTACATGAAGCTCAAAATGCCCGGACCCAATGGGATAATCACTCTTGCCAGTGATCCAGATACAGCACTCCGCGCTGAAAATAAGACAGCCGCACTGGCCCTAGAGGCATTGTCCGAAGCCCTAGCGGCAGAGGAACTAACTACGCTGCGCTCCACGGTGGATAGGGACGATGTGATACTCGATAAGAGGTCCAAGTCCACCTCTTTTAAACCAGTAGACGAAATAGTCAAATTTCAGGTCCATCCAACGGACCCCACAAAGATGGCCTCCATTGGGGCACAATTAAGTCCTGATGTCGAAGCCGCACTACGAGAATTCCTTCGGGAAAATTGGGACATTTTTTCCTGGCACCCTTCAGACATGCCAGGAATCCCACGCAGGCTGGCAGAGCACAGCCTAAACAATTCTAAAAGGATTCAAGTCGATCAAACAAGCTCTTCGGCGATTTTCTGAACCCAAAAGACAGGCAATGGGAGAAGAGCTAGCCAAACTCTTAGAAGCCGGATTCATCAGAGATATAAAACATCCGAACTAGCTAGCCAATCTAGTAATGGTACCAAAAAAGGAAAAATCCTGGCGCCTCTGCGTTGATTTTAAAGACCTTAACAAGGCCTGTCCAAAGGACCCTTTCCCCCTCCCTCGCATCGACCAAATCATCGATGCTACCGCAGGGCACGATTCATTGTGCTTCCTCGACGCATACTCCGGATACCATCAAATCAAGATGGCGGAGAAAGGCCAGGCTGCAACGGCATTCATTACTCCATATGGGCCATTCTGCTTCAACACAATGCCCTTCGGACTCAAAAACGCCGGTGCAACATATCAGCGCATGATTCAAACATGTCTGGCTACCCAGATAGGCAAAACAGTAGAGGCATACGTAGACGATGTGGTCGTCAAGACCAAACACGTCGAAACTCTAGTAGAAGACTTGAGGGTGACATTCAACAACCTCCGAGCATATGACATTAAGCTCAATCCAGAAAAATGCGTCTTCGGCGTACCAGCCGAAAAGCTCTTTGGCTTCATCGTATCCGGTAGAGGAATTGAAGCAAACCCGGCCAAAATCCAAGCTCTGTCACAATTGGATATTCCAAAAGACCTCAAGCAAATACAAAAACTAACCGGATGCGTAGCGGCCTTAAGTCGCTTCATCTCCCGTTGGGGAGAAAAGGCTCTGCCCCTCTACCGCCTCCTCCGGCGCACCGAACATTTCAAATGGACGGATGCTGCCACAGTCGGACTCGAAGAAATAAAGGCCATACTGGCAACAAATCCGGTCCTGGCCGCGCCCAACCTGGGCGAACCTATGTTATTATATATCGCAGCAACACATCAAGTTGTCAGCGCGGTACTCGTCGTCGAGCGAGAGACAGAAGGGCACAGATTCCCTCTTCAAAAACCAGTGTACTACGTATCCACTGTTCTAATTCCATGCAAGTCCCGGTACCGACATTATCAAAAGATATCATAGCGGTGTTCATGGCATCCCAGAAGCTGCGACACTAGTTTCAAGAGTGTTCCATAACGGTGGCCTCCGAAGTACCTCTCAACGATATTATAAACAATCGCGACGCAACGGGCAGGATTGCAAAATGGGCTATTGAGCTCTTACCATTTGACATAACCTATAAACCACGGCGAGCTATAAAATCGCAGGTTCTGGCCGACTTCGTCGCCGAATGGACCGAAGCCGAACTCCCTAAAGAGTATGGCGCATACTCCAATTGGATCATGCATTTCGACGGATCCAAAATGTTGGCTGGCTTGGGGGCTGGCGTCGTTCTGACATCCCCAACTGGAGACACAATCCAATACGTACTTCAAATAATGTACATGGACTCCAATAACGCAGCCGAATACGAGGCCCTTCTACATGGCCTCCGGATGGCAATCTCCATGGGCATTCAACGCCTAGAGGTGCGCGGGGATTCAAACCTCGCAATATCCCAAGTAAATGGAGACTTTAATGCCAAAGATCCAAAAATGGCAGCTTACCGCAATGCCGTCCTAAAAATGTCAGCTCGGTTCGAAGGACTCGAATTCCACCATGTAGCCCGGGATAATAACCAGGCAGCAGACGTGTTAGCACGCATCGGCGCGAAAAGAGACGCCGTCCCTCCAAACATCTTCCTTGAATGGCTCTTCAAGCCATCCGTGTTATGGAAAGAGGAGTCCGGAAATAACAATCCGGAGCCAGCTGCATCACCTAACTCAGACCATTCTGACACAATCGGCGGCTCAGCCAACGAAATAACACCTTCAGCTCACGAAATAATGGCAGTAATTGCCCCGTGGAAAGAACTATTCCTAGCCTACTTAATTCGGCAGGAACTTCCCGAAGACCAAAATGAGGCCCGCTGCATAGTTCGGCGATCTAAAGCATACAAGGTCCATGAGGGAGAACTTTATAAGAAAAGCACAACCGGAGTCCTTCAAAGGTGTATCTCCGAAGAGGAGGGGCGGAATCTCCTGGCTGAAATTCACGCCGGACTCGGCGGGCACCACGCTGCAGCCTGGGCACTTGTAGGCAAGGCCTTTCATACAGGATTTTATTGGCCGATAGCCCGGGCAGATGCTCAGGACTTAGTCCAACGATGCGTCGGTTGCCAGCTCTTTGCTAATCAGAGCCACATGCCACCCACCGCCCTCAAAACTATACCCATTACCTGGCCGTTCACGGTCTGGGGGCTTGACATGGTTGGACCCCTTAAAGGGGGAACCCACAAGCACAAATACTTATTGGTCATGGTGGACAAATTCACCAAATGGATTGAGGCCAAGCCGGTTAAAACGGCAGAATCCGGACCGGTGATAGACTTCCCATCCGGGGTAGTACACCGTTTTGGCGTCCCACACAGCATCATCACTGATAACGGCACGAACTTCACTGCCGACGAGGTTAAACTCTGGTGCAAAAACATGGGCATCAAGCTCGATTACGCTTCAGTCTATCACCCCCAAACTAACGGTCAAGTCGAGCGAGCAAATGGTCTAATCATGAGAGGCATCAAACCCAGACTAGTGCGGTCCCTCAAGGAATCTAACACGCACTGGGTAGAGGAGCTCGACTCCATACTCTGGGGGCTGCGGACCACGCCAAACCGAACTACTGGATTCACACCATTTTTCATGGTGTATGGCGTAGAGGCAGTTCTGCCTTGCGATATAATTCATGACTCACCTCGTGTGCGCATGTACGAAGAAAGAGAAGCCGAGTTGGATCGGCAGGACAGTTTGGACGCCTTAGAGGAGGAGCGGGACGTGGCAAAGGCTCGTTCCGCATTCTATCAGCAGCAGGCTCGAAGATATCAAAGCAGAGAAGTACGGGCCAAAACTTACAATGTCGGCGAACTCGTTCTACGCCTACCGGACAAGAAAAAGGACAAACTTAAGCCCAAGTGGGAAGGTCCCTTCATCATCGACCAAGTCCTGACCGGCGGAGTATACCGTCTACGTAAAGCATCTGACAACCGACTCGAGCCGAACCCATGGAACGTAGCCCGTCTCCGAAGATTCTACGCCTAAACACCGGACTCAGAGTTCGTCTCACTCCCCCGTCCACCTTTTTATATTTTTTATTTTCTCTTGTCCCCCTCCTTCTTCCCACTTTTTTTTCAATACCTTTTATAGGCTGATTTGCGCTTTGTTCGCACACACTTGATGTGCTCCTAGCACTCATTATACCTGGGGGCTTCTTTACCAGAAGCTTATTAATATGGGCTTCACGCCCAATACATGTGTCATACTTCCGCATGTACCTTTTATTCACCATTATATGCATCGATATGACTTAAGTTTTGGCCAAGCTGTGTTGCCTGGCTCCTGTGCTTACCCCTACGTTCCCGATTGTTTGGCTAGGAGGTAAAGGGAGCACCTCTGCGATTGTTACTGCTGGGTCAGCCGGATGTGTACCTCAGACTGGGTGAAGCCGAAAGCTAGCGTTCTTAAGAGAATATTCGGTCGGTGACTTGAAAGATGATTTATTACTTACTTATTTATAAGCCCCCAGATGCTTTTTCTGCTATTTTCGCAGTCCGACATTGCACCTTAGGGCATGCCTCCCAGGGAAAGGAACCCTTAACGGAACTATTCTCCCTGGAAGATGTTTCTTACTAACCATGTAATATAACATAACTAGTTGAGCACTTGTCTGATAAAGCAATTATGACCCCGACGCCTTGTCTCCATGCATGCCCCGGTTCTTTTATAACCGTAGGGGTATTCGGACACACTCCGGACTGTTGGGTCCCGAGGTTGAAGCGAAACGGTCCGCAAAGACAAACGATCTACAATCCGGCTAGAAGGCATCTTACATGTCATTTCAAAATACATCGTCAAACCGACTGATTGTACTCCTCCTCAATCCCATCTAACAGTCTGTCTAATTTACAGTCCTGTTGGGAATATTTCGCGGCCAGTTCTGCTTGGCCATACATCAAGCTCACAGGGATCTCCTTCCCATCAGGCCCCGCAGGTCCGACCTCGGCCATGTGGTTTGGGTCAGCCTTCGGGTAGCGCGTCTTCACCATGGCCCCGGCCTCCCTGGTGCCCTGACGGCAGGCCGATATCTTCCACAAACGGAGGCATCGCCGTGCTCCCTGGAGCTTCTCAGCAAGCTCACCAAGGCCCTCGGGTAGGGAGACGGATGGCCATAAAGCCTGAACGACGCCACTCATCGCCCGCCGAACACGTTCGAACAATTGCACCAGCTCGGGAAGTTGGTCACCTGTTGACCCAGGCATTTCCTCCGCAGGGCGACCTATGAGCACAGCTAAAGACATATTTCTGTCAAACGACTTCCTCGCTGAATTCTTCTTTTCAAAGGAATTTGCTCAAGCACTTACTATAAATGCCGCGACGAAGTCGCTGATTCTCCTTCAAGGAGCTAGACAGCTGGGCCCGAACACCTTTCAGCTCTTCTCCTAGCTGGGTGTGGGCATCTTGGAGCTTGTTTCTCTCCTGCTGCACCTTCATAAGCACCCTCTCGCCAGCCTTTAGCTGATGCAGTAGATGTTGCTTGTCCGGATCTAGTCCGGCGCCCTCTGCAATATTATTGTCAGATTCACGCCACACTTTGTTAATTAATTATCTTTTCAAAGTACGTCTTACCAGCGGGGGTCTCTGTGGCTCCCCCTGTGGCGGCCAGTGCGGCCTCAAGTTGGGCCTTGCACTCTTGGAGCTCCTGGGACAGATGGGTATTCTTCTCCGTAAGATCCTGCATAAAAATTGATCCTTAAATCAGTTATTTTAACCATTTTAAGTCCCGAGGGCTACTGGCATATATAACTATTAAAATTACTTACACGTATGTCTTTCACATACTGCTCCGTGGCTCTGGTTAACCCATCTTGAGCGGCACGGAGGTGCGCGTTTCCCGCATCAAAGCATTTAACGCCTCCGGGGAGAAACACGCGTCACAAAGAACTGTCCGGCGACGCCTGTGATTCATGGCGCTCTCCACCTCAGACCGGGTGGCGGATAGCCTGTTGGCATCCTCCGTCGGAGGAGCGTCTGACTCATGCCTTGTATTCGCCTCCCCTTCCGGGCCATGCGTTGGAGCATGGCTGGCGGATGCTTGATTGGCAACCTCTCCGGACACTGTCCGGTGAGCGCTCTTTCTGGAAAAGTTATGAGCATTAATATACCTCCTGGGAATCCTTCCCTTAAAAAATAGCGGTGCTCCGTACCGTTGCGGCGACGTTTCAGTTCGCGTCGCACTCCTCTTCCGCCTGCTGGGCCGGACTGACCCTTGTTGGCCGGTCGCCGCGGGCTCGATTTCCCGCCGTAAAGGCGCTTCCTGCCGAACACTATTGGTGCATGGTGGTCAGAACTAAGCATTATCTATGCTGAGCTGGTGGTACACCCCATTGATCAGTTCCACCGCTAAGTCCGGATCCTCTTCGGAGGCCGGATCAAGGGACCTTTCTGGGTCTTCGGGTTGTGGGGTTGGGCTTTTTATGCCCTCCACATCCCGACGCAGTTCCTGTGTCAAAATCATACAATAAGACAATTGCCTTTAAAGGCACGGTTCAGATATGCATGCGACCGCTTACCCAGCTCCGAGGGTTGTTCATGGAAAATCCGTTCAGAGGATTCATGTGGAGGAAGTCCTCCTTCTCCCCCTTGTACAAGCCGGACAGGATCTTCACCAGATCGTCGGCCGAGCCAGGTCCCTTGCGGCCGTGACGGGTGGCGTCGTCGTCTCCGTTGAAGTCCCACATGGGGTGGCCCCTATATTGGAGCGGCTGCACCCCACGCATAATGCATGTGGCCATGACTCCGATCATGGTTAATCCGGAATGGGCTAGCAGCCGTATCCGGCCCATCAAGTAATGGACGCTACTATCATCTTCTCGTTGAGGGCTCCGTGGGCGCCAACTTAGGCGTTTCTTCAGGGGAGCGTTGCTGAACTCCGGAAGGCCGATCCGGACTAGATCCGGCAGCGGAGCGTCCTCCATATAAAACCACTCCGAAGGCCAATCTTCGGACGCCTTCTTCGGGGTCCCGGACAGGTATCCGGTCCCGACGATGCGCCATATTTCGGCTCCGCCCACTTGATATATCGACCCCTCGTGAGAGCGGTGTACGAGGCAGAACAACCTCTTGCACAGCGCAAAATGGGGCTCAATGCCCAAGAACAGCTCACACAGAGCTACGAAGCCCGTGATGTGCAAAATGGAGGCAGGTGTAAGGTGATGAAGCTGGAGTCCGTAGAACTCCAGGAGCCCCCGGAGAAACGGATGTATAGGAAATCCGAGTCCCCTTATTAAGTAGGAGACGAAGCACACCCGCTCTCCTTTAGAGGGATTGGGGGCGCTCTCCGCCTGCTTCCCACCTTTGTAGGTGGCCAGTCCGGCTTGAACCGGAACCATGAAGGCCGGGGGAAGATATCCCTCTGCTTGGAGCGTCACTAACTCGCTGTGCGGGACTGAGCATCTCCTCCAATCTCCTGGCTTAGGGCTGGGAGCGCGAGAAGAGGAGCCGCGTCGACTGTCCATGTTGGAATGGGTTTGGTGTCAGATGTGCCTCGATGAGTGCTTGCGGAAGGAGGATGATGCAATTTGGATCTGGATCCTCGCCTCTCTTATAGGCAGCTTATTTGCGCAGCTAGGGGGTAAAACATAAAAATACCCTGGCTTTTCGCATTCGTGCGACGCGTGGAAGAAGACCATTATTGGACGCGGAAGCCAAGGAGCGCAGCATTTATGAAGCAACCGGACACTATCCGGCAAACACATGGAGCATGAAGAAGAACCCACCTTGCAAACGCCGAAGACAACATATGCGCCAGATTCATCGTTATTGAAGCCTGGTTCGGGGGCTACTGAGGGAGTCCCGGACTAGGGGGTGTCCGGATAGCCGAACTATCATCATCGGCCGAACTCCAAGACTATGAAGATACAAGATTGAAGACTTCGTCCCGTGTCCGGATGGGACTTTCCTTGGCGTGGAAGGCAAGCTTGGCGATACGGATATGTAGATCTCCTACCTTTGTAACCGATTCTGTGTAACCCTAGCCCTCTCCGGTGTCTATATAAACCGGATGGCCTTAGTCCATAGGACGAACAACAATCATACCATAGGCTAGCTTCTAGGGTTTAGCCTCCTTGATCTCGTGGTAGATCTACTCTTGTAACCCACATCATCAATATTAATCAAGCAGGACGTAGGGTTTACCTCCATCAAGAGGGCCCGAACCTGGGTAAAAACATCATGTCCCTCGTCTCCTGTTACCATCCGCCTAGACGCACAGTTCGGGACCCCCTACCCGAGATCCGCTGGTTTTGACACCGACAACAGCTATTCATGTATAGCAGTAGCGTGGGACAACAGGCGTTACTGCTATATGTTAGCTGTAGCGCCTTATTAGTAGCACCGTTCCCCGCGCTACTGAGAGGCCCAAAACCCGCGCTGCTGCTAGGCTTTTCCCTAGTAGTGCTAGCTCCAGTTCATCAATTTAATGTAGGCATGTATTCCGTATATAGTCATACGTGCTTATGGAAAAGAACTTGCATGACATCTTTTGTCCTACCCTCCCGTGGCAGCGGGGTCCTATTGGAAACTAAGGGATATTAAGGCCTCCTTTTAATAGAGAATTGGAACAAAGCATTAGCACATAGTGAATACATGAACTCCTCAAACTATGGTCATCACCGGGAGTGGTCCCGATTATTGTCACTTCGGGGTTGCCGGATCATAACGCATAGTAGGTGACTATAGACTTGCAAGATAGGATCAAGAACACACATATATTCATGAAAACATAATAGGTTCAGATCTGAAATCATGGCACTCGAGCCCTAGTGACAAGCATTAAGCATAGGAAAGTCATAGCAACATCAATCTCAGAACATAGTGGATACTAGGGATCAAACCCTAACAAAACTAACTCGATTACATGATAAATCTCATCCAACCCATCACCTTCCAGCAAGCCTACGATGGAATTACTCACGCACGATGGTGAGCATCATGAAATTGGTGATGGAGGATGGTTGATGATGACGACAGCGACGAATCCCCCTCTCCGGAGCCCCGAACGGACTCCAGATCAACCCTCCCAAGAGAGATTAGGGCTTGTTGGCGGCTCCGTATCGTAAAACATGATGATTTCTTCTCTCTTATTTTTTTCTCCCCGAAAGCCAATATATGGAGTTGGAGTTGGCGTCGGAGGGCCACCAGGGGGCCCACGAGGTAGGGGGGCGCGCCCAGGGGGGGCGCCCCCACCCTCGTGAGCAGGGTGTGGGCCCCCCTGGTCTTCATCTTTGGCAAGGATTTTTTATTGTTTTTTCTAAGGTGTTCCGTGGAGTTTCAGGTCATTCCGAGAACTTTTATTTTCTGCACATAAAACAACACCATGGCAATTCTGCTGAAAACAGCGTCAGTCCGGGTTAGTTCCATTCAAATCATACAAGTTAGAGTCCAAAACAAGGGCAAAAGTGTTTGGAAAAGTAGATACGACGGAGATGTATCAACTCCCCCAATCTTAAACCCTTGCTTGTCCTCAAGCAATTCAGTTGACAAACTGAAAGAGAAAAAGAAAAACTTTTACAAACTCTGTTTGCTCTTGTTGTTGTAAACATGAAAAGCCAGCATTCGAGTTTCAGCAGATATTATGAACTAACCATACTCACAATAACACGTAGGTCTCACAATTACCCATATCAATAACATAATTAGCTAGCGAGCTATAATAATAAAACTCGGATGACAACATTTCCTTAAAATAATCATAACATGATATAACAAAATGGTATCTCGCTAGCCCTTTCTGAGACCGCAAAACATAAATGCAGAGCACCTTTAAAGATCAAGGACTGACTAAACATTGTAATTCATGGTAAAAGAGATCCAGTCAAGTCATACCCAATATAAACCAATTATAATGAATGCAAACGACAGTGTGCTCTCCAGCAGGTGCTTTTAATAAGAAGGGTGATGACTCAACATAAAAGTAAATGGATAGTCCCTTCTCATAGGGAAGCAGGGATTTGTAGAGGTGCCAGAGCTCGGTTTTGAAATAGAGATAAATTATATTTTGAGCGGCATACTCTCATTTTCAACATAACAACTAAAAGACGATAATATCTTCCATGCTAAACAGATTATAGGCGGTTCCCAAACAGAATGGTAAGGTTTATACTCCCCCTCCTCCACAAGCATCAATCCATGGCTTGCTCGAAACAACGAGTGCCTCCAACATTCAATGGGTCTCGGGGGAGTTTTGTTTGCAGTTATTTTGATTTAGTTTGCATAAAGCATGGGACTGGGCATCCCGGATACCAGCCATTTTCTCGTGAATGAGGAGTGGAGTCCACTCCTCTTGAGAATAACCCGCCTAACACGAAAGATAAGGGCAGCTCTAGTTGAATATGAGCTATTCGAGCATGCAAAATAGAATGTTTATTTGAAGGTTTAGAGTTTGGCACATACAAATTTACTTGGAACGGCAGGTAAATACTGCATATAGGTAGGTATAGTGGACTCATATGGAACAACTTTGGGGTTTAAGGAGTTTGGATGCACAAACAGTATTCCCGCTTAGTACAGGTGAAGGCTAGCAAAAGACTGGGAAGCGACCAACTGAGAGAGCGACAACAGTCGTGAACATGCATTAAAATTAATTTACACCGAATACAAGCGTGAGTAGGATATAATCCACCATGAACATAAATATCATGAAGGCTATGTTGATTTGATTCATCTACATGTGTGAACATGTGCCAAGTCGAGTCACTCAATTCATTTAAAGGAGGATACCATCCCATCATACCACATCATAATCATTCTAATAGCATGTTGGCACGCAAGGTAAACCATTATAACTCATAGCTAATCAAGCATGGCATAAGCAACTATAATCTCTAAATGTTATTGCAAAGATGTTTACTTCATAATTGCTAACTCAGGAACGATGAATCATCATATTTACAAAAACAACAGAGGTCGAGTTCATACCAGCTTTTCTCATCCCAATAAGTCCATCATATATCATCATTATTGCCTTTCACTTGCACGACCGAACGGCGTGTATAATAATAAGAGTGCACGTGCATTGGACTAAGCTGGAATCTGCAAGCATTCAATTCAAGAGAGAAGACAAGCAATATGGGCTCTAAGTTAAATAAACAATCATGCATATAAGAGCCACTAAGCATTTTAAACATGGTCTTCTCAACCCCCAAGGAAAAGAAAATAAAACTATTTACACAGGAAAGCTCCCAACAAGCAAAAGAAGAACAGGAAATATTTTTGGGGTTTCTTTTTAATTTCTATAGCAAAGAAATAAACTACTACTAATTTTTTTTGTTTTTTTCTTAAGGTTTATTAAACATACAAGAAGAAAGCAGGAAAAAGGAAATAAACTAGCATGGATATTACAGTGAAAGAGTATGAGCACTGACATCTAGCAATGAGTGTGTGTGTGTGAACATGAATGTAATGTCGGTGGGAAATACGTACTCCCCCAAGCTTAGGCTTTTGGCCTAAGTTGGTCTATTGCCAGGGATAGCCTGGCGGATTCCCGTAGGTGAAGCTGGGGTCATACTGCGATGCAGAAGGCTCCGACTGCCACTGGCTGGCAACCTCCTCTGGATCCCAAGAATAAACAGATAGTCCTGGAGGCTCATCTTGTGGCTCCGGTTCTGGGGCTGGTGCAGGATTCCGATAGGCTTGAACAGCCGACCACGGAACGATGTGAGGACCTGCAGATAAGTTAAACAAAGAAGAGGCAGGCAAAGTAATAGTCTCAGGGTGATATTTATCAAAGTATAATTTGTATTTGAGCTCCCCTTCGCGACTCTTAACAAGAAAGTCATGCGCTATCATACTCTTATAATCTAAATAAACACGGGGCAGTGCTGTTTCTTCTTTCTCCTCATGCCTAATAGGTATTTCAAAATGTTCAGCTAGGCGTGAAGCATAAATGCCTCCAAAGATGGGGCCCTTAGTACGGTTCAGACTTAACCGTCTAGCAACAATTCCACCCATACTAACAGAGTTATTGCGGTATAAACCATGGAACAAAATGATAATATCAGGAATACTAAGGTTCCCACAGTTCCCGCGTCCAATCAAGCAACGACTAGGAAATAAGGCAAAGTAGCGTAAAACAGGAAAATGTATGCTAGTGATCCTACTAGCATCAGAAACCTTCCTGGTTTCTCCCACATTGATAGTGTTAATAAAAGCTTCTCCTTCGTTACGGTGGGGTTCATCTAAGGTGCCCTCAAAGGGTATTCTGCAAACCTCGCAGAATTCAGCTAATGTCATCTCTTTAACAACGTCAAATAAATGAAACTCTACTGTTGGAGGTGATTTCTTAGGGAAAAACTAGAAGTTTTGCACAAAAGTATTTGTGAGTAAGAGATACTGATGACGTTGGTCGTGGAGGAAGTTGGTGAGGCCAGCGTTCTCAATCAATAAATAGAAATCCTCATAAATCCCGGCTCTCCTCAAGAAGTCATCGGAAGGCCATTCACGCGGCCTGACCTCCGCGGTGCGGGGCAAATTAAATTTGGGCTTCTGCTCTTCTTCCTTTTGTTTTTCCTTAGAGCTTCGGCTCGACGAGCCCCTCAAAAGTCTCTTCATTATTTCTGAAACAATCTGAAATTTTTAGTAACTTCAAATAAAAGTGAACCAACCTCAATAAAATTGATAGCAACCACTCCCATAAAGCATTAGAACTACTTGGAACCATATAAATTTGACATGCAAGCTCAAGAACATGGTCACCTATGCAGCACAAATTTGCAATGAATAAAGCACTAGAACAAAAACTAATTGGACCAATGGAGGAATCACATACCAAGGAACAATCTCACCAAGCAGTTTTGCGAGAGGTGCTTTGAGCAAGGAGATCAAAAATCACAACAACAGGGGCTGGAACTCGTGCTTGAGTTGGTTTTTCGTGTTTGTGTGGAGCAGAGGAAGAAGATGGGTGCAGGGATAAGTGGAGGAGGGCCACCATGGGCCCACGAGGCAGGGGGGTGCGCCCAGGGGGGTAGGGCGCGCCCTCCACCCTCGTGACCAGGTGGCAGCTCCCCCCGTGGTAAATTTTTGCACAGTAAATCCTCAAATATTCCCGAAAAATCATATTAAATTGGCATGGCATTTTGAGGACTTTTATTTTTGGGATATTTTTATATTGCACGGATAAGTCAGGAGACAGACAGAAAAAAAATACTATTTTACTTTATTTCTACTAAATAACAGAAAATATAAAGAGGATACAGAAGGTTGTGCTTCTAGTTTCATCCATCTCGTGATCATCAAAATGAACCCACTAACAAGGTTGATCAAGTCTTGTTAACAAACTCATTCCGAATAATCACGGAACCAGAGAAATTTCGAAGGACACTAGGTTACCTCAACGGGTATATGAAAATCCCCAACAATTAGAATATCATACTTTTTCTTGACAGTAGGGAGAGGAAATTCAAAACCTCCAAATATAATCGATGGAATTTTTCCAATAGAGTTGATAGTATAAACTTGAGGTTGTTTCCTTGGAAAATGTACCGTGTGCTCATTTCCATTAACATGAGAAGTGACATTGCCTTTGGTGCAATCAATAACAGCCCCTGCAGTATTAAGGAAAGGTCTTCCAAGAATAATAGACATACTATCATCCTCGGGAATATCAATAATAACAAAGTCCGTTAAAATAGTGATGTTTGCAACCACAACAGGCACATCCTCACAAATACCGACAGGTATAGGAGTTGATTTATTAGCCATTTGCAAAGATATTTCAGTAGGTGTCAACTTATTCAAGTCAAGTCTATGATATAAAGAGAGAGGCATAACACTGACACCGGCTCCAAGATCACATAAAGTAGTTTTAACATAATTTCTCTTAATGGAGCATGGTATAGTAGGTACTCCTGGATCTCCAAGTTTCTTTGGTATTCCACCCTTAAAAGTATAATTAGCAAGCATGGTGGAAATTTCAGCTTCAGGTATTTCTTTTATTAGTAATGATATCCTTCATATACTTAGCATAAGGATTTGTTTTGAGCACATCAGTTAATCACATACGCAGAAAGATAGGTCTAATCATTTTAGCAAAGCGCTCAAAATCCTCATCATCCTTTTTCTTGGATGGTTTTGGAGGAAAAGGCATGGGTTTCTGAACCCATGGTTCCCTTTCTTTACCATGTTTCCTAGCAACGAAGTCTCTTTTATCATAATGTTGATTCCTTGATTGTGGGTTATCAAGATCAACAACAGGTTCAACTTCTACATCATTATCATTACTAGGTTGAGCATCAACATGAACATTATCATTAACATTATCACTAGGTTCATGTTCATCACCTGATTGTGTTTCAGCATCAGAAATAGAGATATCATTCAGATTCTCAGGTGGTTCAGCAATAGGTTCACTAGAAGTTTGCAAATTCCTACCATTTTTCATTTTCTTCCTCTTAGAAGAACTGTGCACATCAATATTATTTCTCTGAGAATCTTGCTCGATTCTCTTAGGGTGGCCTTCAGGATACAAAGGTTCCTGAGTCATTCTGCCAGTTCTAGTAGCCACTCTAACAGCATAATCATTTTTCTTACTATTTCATTTCATCAAGCACTTCTTTCTGAGCATTAAGTACTTGTTCTACTTGAGTGGTAACCATAGAAGCATGTTTGCTAACAAGTTTAAGTTCACCTCTAATATCAGCCATATAATCACCCAAGCATTTAATCATAAAGGTATTATGTTTTAATTGTCTACCAAAATAAGCATTAAAGTCATCTTGCTTAAACATAAAGTCATCAAACTCATCCAAGCACTGACTAGCAATTTTAGTAGGAGGGACTTCAGCTTTATCATATCTATAGAGAGAATTTACCTTTACTACCTGTGTCGGGATATCGGGAGGTTCTTCAGTAAATAAGTATTTGAGATCATATACTTCTTCAACAGGCGGTAAATGAAGACCATGTATTTCTTCAATAGGAGGTAAATTCTTAACATCTTCAGCTTTAATACCTTTTTCTTTCATAGATTTCTTTGCCTCTTGCATATCTTCGAGACTGAGAAATAGAACGCCTCTCTTCTTCGGAGTTGGTTTAGGAATAGGCTGAGTAATGGGCTCTGGAACTGGCTCAGGAGGTGGCTCAGGAGGTGCCCAATTATTTTCATTTGTCAGCATATTGTTCAATAGAATTTCAGCTTCATCCGGTGTTCTTTCCCTGAAAATAGAACCAGCACAACTATCCAGGTAATCTCTGGAAGCATCAGTTATTCCATTATAAAAGATATCAAGTATTTCAGGTTTCTTAAGAGGATGATCAGGCAAATCATTAAGTAACTTGAGAAGCCTCCCCCAAGCTTGTGGGAGACTCTCTTCTTCAATTTGCACGAAGTTGTATATTTCCCTCAAAGCAGCTTGTTTCTTATGAGCAGGGAAATATTTAGCAGAGAAGTAATAAATCATATCCTGGGGACTTTGCACACAACCAGGATCAAGAGAATTAAACCATATCTTAGCATCACCCTTTAATGAGAACGGAAATATTTTGAGTAAATAAAGGTAGCGTGATCTCTCATTATTAGTAAACAGGGTAGCTATGTCATTTAACTTAGTAAGATGTGCGACAACAGTTTCAGATTCATAGCCATAAAAAGGATCAGATTCAACCAAAGTAATTATATCTGGATCAACAGAAAAATCATAATAATCCTTATCAGGAACACAAATAGGTGAAGTAGCAAAAGCAGGGTCGGGTCTCATTCTATCTCTAAAAGATTCTTTACTCCATTTAACTAGTAACCTCTTAAGTTCATATCTATCCTGGCAAGCAAAAATAGCGGCAGAAGATTCTGCATCAAAAAGATAACCCTTAGGAATAGAAGGCATATTTTCATCATCACTATCAACATCGTATTTAGGTGCAATAATTTCTCTTTCTCTAGACCTAGCAATTTTCTCATCAAGAAATTCACCAAGGGGCATAGTAGTATCAAGCATAGAAGTAGTTTCATCATAAGTATCATGCATAGCAGAAGTGGCATCATCAATAACATGTGACATATCACAATGAATAGCAGTAACAGGTTTAGGTGTCGCAAGCTTACTTATAACAGAAGGAGAATCTAGTGCAAGGCTAGATGGCAGTTCCTTACCTCCCCTCGTAGTTGAGGGCAAAATAGTAGTTCGATCGTCTTTCAAGTTCTTCATAGTGTCCAACAGATATATAAATCCCAAGTGACTCAAAGAATAGAGCTATGCTCCCCGGCAACATCGCCAGAAAAAGGTCTTGATAACCAACAAGTATAGGGGATCGCAACAATTTTCGAGGGTAGAGTATTCAACCCAAATTTATTGATTCGACACAAGGGGAGCCATAGAATATTCTCAAGTATTAGCAGCTGAGTTGTCAATTCAACCACACCTGGAAACTTAGTATCTGCAGCAAAGTGTTTAGTAGCAAAGTAATATGATAGTGGTGGTAACGGTAACAAAAGTAAAGACAACAAAAGTAATGTTTTTCGTATTTTGTAGTGATTGTAACAGTAGCAACGGAAAAGTAAATAAGTGAGAACCAGTATATGGGAAACTCGTAGGCACCAGACTAGTGATGGATAATTATGCCGGATGCGGTTCATCATGTAACAGTCATAACATAGGGTGACACAGAACTAGCTCCAGTTCATCAATATAATGTAGGCATGTATTCCGTATATAGTCATACGTGCTTATGGAAAAGAACTTGCATGACATCTTTTGTCCTACCCTCCCGTGGCAGCGGGGTCCTATTGGAAACTAAGGGATATTAAGGCCTCCTTTTAATATAGAACCGAAACAAAGCATTAGCACATAGTGAATACATGAACTCCTCCAACTATGGTCATCACCGGGAGTGGTCCCGATTATTGTCACTTCGGGGTTGCCGGATCATAACGCATAGTAGGTGACTATAGACTTGCAAGATAGGATCAAGAACACACATATATTCATGAAAACATAATAGGTTCAGATCTGAAATCATGGCACTCGGGCCCTAGTGACAAGCATTAAGCATAGGAAAGTCATAGCAACATCAATCTCAGAACATAGTGGATACTAGGGATCAAACCCTAACAAAACTAACTCGATTACATGATAAAAATATCATCCAACCCATCACCGTCCAGCAAGCCTATGATGAAATTACTCACGCACGGCGGTGAGCATCATGATATTGGTGATGGAGGATGGTTGATGATGACGACGGCGACGAATCCCCCTCTCCGAAGCCCGGAACGGACTCCAGATCAGCCCTCCCGAGAGAGATTAGGGTTGGCGGCGGCTCCGTGTCGTAAAACGTGATGATTTCTTCTCTCTGATTTTTTCTCCCCGAAAGCCAATATATGGAGTTGGAGTTGGCGTCGGAGGGCCACCAGGGGGCCCACGAGGTAGGGGGCGCGCCCAGGGGGGGCGCCCCCACCCTCGTGAGCAGGGTGTGGGCCCCCTGGTCTTCATCTTTGGCAAGGATTTTTTATTGTTTTTTCTAAGGTGTTCCGTGGAGTTTCAGGTCATTCTGAGAACTTTTATTTTCTACACATAAAACAACACCATGGCAATTCTGCTGAAAATAGCATCAGTTCGGGTTAGTTCCATTCAAATCATACAAGTTAGAGTCCAAAACAAGGGCAAAAGTGTTTGGAAAAGTAGATACGACGGAGACGTATCACCCATGAAGGCCCATGAAGGCCCATGAAGGCCCATTAATCCCCTGGGGGGTTCCGGTAACCTCCCGATACTCCGGAAAATGTCTGAACCTTTCCGGTGTCCGAACATAACCTTCCAATATATCAATCTTTATATCTCAACCTTTTCAAGACTCCTTGTCATGTCCGTGATCTCATCCGGGACTCTGAACAAACTTCGGTCATCAAAAACACATAACTCTTAATACAAATCGTCACCAAACGTTAAGCGTGCGGACCCAAAGGGTTCGAGAACTATGCAGACATGTTTGAGACACATCTCAGATCAATAACCAATAGAGGAACCTAGATGCTCATATTGGCTCCTACATATTTTATGAAGATCTCTATCGGTCAAACCGCACAACAACATACGTTGTTCCCTTCGCAATCGGTATGTTACTTGCCCGAGATACGATCGTCCGTATCATCATACCTAGTTCAATCTCATTACCGGCAAGTCTCTTTACTCGTTCCATAATGCTTCATCCCGCAACTAACTCATTAGTCACTTTGCTTGCAAGGCTTATAGTGATGAGCATTACCGAGAGGGCCCAGAGATACCTCTCCGATACATAGAGTGACACATCCCAATCTTGGTCTATGCCAACCCAACAAACACCTTCCGAGACACATGTAGAGCATCTTTATAATCACCCAGTTACGTTGTGACATTTGATAGCACACAAGGTGTTCCTTCGGAATTCGGGAGTTGCATAATCTCATAGTTAGAGGAATATGTATAAGTCATGAAGAAAGCAGTAGCAATAAAACTGTGATGATCATAATGCTAAGCTAACGGATGAGTCTTATCCATCACATCATTCTCTAATGATGTGATCCCGTTCATCAAATAACAACACATTTCTATGGTTAGGAAACATAACCATGTTTGATTAACAAGCTAGTCAAGTAGAGGCATACTAGGGACACTATGTTTTGTCTATGTATTCACACATGTACTAAGTTTCTGGTTAATACAATTCTAGCATGAATAATAAACATTTATTATGATATAAGGAAATATAAATAATAACTTTATTATTTCTTCTAGGGCATATTTACTTTAGTCTCCCACTTGCACTAGAGTCATTAATCTAGTTCACATCGTCATGTGATTTAACACCAATAGTTCACATCTGTATGTGATTAACACCCATAGTTCACATCGCCATGTGACCAACAACCAAAGGGTTTACTAGAGTCAATAATCTAGTTTACATTGCTATGTGATTAACACCCAAAGAGTAATAAGGTGTGATCATGTTTTGCTTGTGAGATAAGTTTAGTCAACGGGTCCGCTAAATTCAGAGCCATATGTATTTTGCAAATTTTCTATGTATACAATGCTCTGCATGGGGCTACTCTAGCTAATTTCTCCCACTTTCAATATGTATCTAGATTGAGACTCATAGTCATCTTGATTGGTGTAAAGCTTACATTGACGTAACTCTTTACGACGAACTCTTTTTCACCTCCATAACCGAGAAATACTTCCTTAGTCCTCTTAGGTAACTAAGGATAAATTTGACCGCTATACAGTGATCCACTCCTAGATCACTATCGTATCCCCTTGCCAAACTCATAGCAAGGCACACAACCGGTCTGGTACATAGCATGGCATACTTTATAGAACCTATTACTGAGGGATAGGGAATGACTTTCATTCTCTTCCTATCTTCTGCCGTGGTCGGGCTTTGAGTCTTACTCAACTTTACACCTTGTAATACAGGCAAGAACTCCTTCTTTGACTAATCCATTTTGAACTCTTTCAAAATCTTGTTAAGGTATGTACTCACTAAAAAATCTTATCAAGCGTCTTGATCTATCTCTATAGATCTTGATGCCCAATATGTAAGCAGCTTCACCGAGGTATTTCTTTGAAAATCTCCTTTCAAACTCTCCTTTATGCTTTCCAAAAAAATTCTACATCATTTCCGATCAACAATATGACATTCACATATACTTATCAAAAAGGCTGTAGTGCTCCCACTCACTTTCTTATAAATACATGCTTCTCCAAAAGTCTGTATAAAACCATATGCTTTGATCACATTATCAAAGCGTATATTCCAACTCCGAGAGGCTTGCACCAGTCCATAAATGGATCGCTGGAGCTTGCACAATTTGTTAGCACCTTTTGGATCGACAAAACCTTCTGGTTGCATCATATACAACTCTTCTTTAAGAAATCCATTAAGAAATGCAGTTTTGACATCCATTTGCCAAATTTTATAAAATATGGCAATTGCTAACATGATTTGGACGGATTTAAGCATCACTACAGTTGAGAAAATCTCATTGTAGTCAAAACCTTGAACTTGTCAAAAACCTTTTGCTACAAGTCAAGCTTTGTAGATAGTAATACTACTATCAGCGTACGTCTTCCTCTTGAAGATCCATTTTTTTTCTATGGCTTGCCGATTGATACGTCTCCAACGTATCTATAATTTATGAAGTATTCATGCTATTTTATTATCATTCTTGGATGTTTTACAACCATTTTATAGCAACTTTATATCATTTTTTGGGACTAACCTATTGACCCAGTGCCCAGTGCCAGTTGTTGTTTTTTGCTTGTTTTTTACATCGCAGGAAATCAATATCAAACGGAGTCCAAATGCAACGAAACTCCTGAAGGATTTTTTTGGGCCAAAAGAAAGCCAGTGGGCCAAGGAAGCACCTGGGGGGGCTACTCGAGGGGAGCAGCACCCACCAGGGCATGCTAGGAGGCCCCTGGACCGCCTCTTTACCCTATAAAATCCCAAATATTCCAAAACCCTTCGGAGTAGCCCTTGATCAGAAGTTCTGCCGCAGCAAGGCCTCTGTATCCACGAGATCCAATCTACACCCTATTCCGCCACCCTGCCAGAGGGGGGAATCATCACTGGTGGCCATCTTCATCATCCCGGTGGCTACCACGATGAGGAGGGAGGAGTCCACCCTCGGGGCTGAGGGTTTGTACCAGTAGCTATGTGTTTAATCTCTCTCTCTCTCTCTCGTGTTCTTGAGATGTCACGATCTTGATGTATCGCGGGCTTTGTTAATATAGTCGGATCATATGGTGTTTTCCCCTCTCTATCTTGTTGTGATGAATCGAGTTTTTCCCTTTGAGATTTCGTTGTTATTGGATTGAATACTTTTATGGATTTGAGAACACTTGATATATTTCTTGCAATTGAATACCCATGGTGACAATGGGGTATCGTATTGATTCAGTTGATATATGTTTTGGCATCCAACTCACGGATTCCCGCGGTGACATTGAGGTAATCTATGCATACGGGTTGATGCACGTTCTCGTCTTTGTTTCTCTGGTAGAAATCTTGGGGCACTGTTTGAAGTTCTTAGTGTTGGATTGAGTATTATGAATATGAATTTGCTTTGGTGTTATTTTAGTATGAACTCTAGGATAGATCAAACGGAAAGAATAGCTTCGTGTTATTTTAGTACGAACTCTTGAATAGATCGAACGGAAAGAATAGCTTTGAGGTGGTTTCATACCCTACAAACAATTCCGTCTTATGTTCTCCGCTAGATAGGAACTTTGGAGTGATTCTTCATCGCACTTTGAGGGATAATCATATGATCCAACTATGTTAGCATTGTTGAGAGATTGCACTAGTGAAAGTATGCCCCTAGGCCTCATTTTCAAGCATTGCAATGCCGTTTTTGTGCCCATTTACTATTTGCTACCTTGCTGTTTTTATTTATTCAGATTATAAAAATATATTTCTACCATCCATATTACACTTTTATCAGCATCTCTTCGCCGAACTAGCTAGTGCACCTATACAATTTCCCATTGTATTGGGTGTGTTGGGACACAAGAGATTTCTTGTATTTGGTTGCACGGTCGTTTGAGAGAGACCATCTTCATCCTACACCTCTCACGGATTGATAAACCTTGGGTCATCCACTTGAGGGAAAATTGCTACTGTCCTACAAAACTCTGCGCTTGGAGGCCCAACACGTGTCTACAAGAATAAAGTTGCGTAGTAGACATCACCGATCATAGGGCAATCCACCAAGGTCCACACTTTGTTCTCATACATGTTCTCATACATGGATCCCATCTCAGATTTCATGGACTCAAGCCATTTCGCAGAATCTGGGCTCATCATCGCTTCCTCATAGTTCGTAGGTTCATCATGGTCTAGTAACATGACTTCCAGAATAGGATTACCGTACCACTCTGGTGCGGATCGTACTCTAGTTGAACTACGAGGTTTGGTAGTAACTTGATCTAAAGTTTCATGATCATCATCATTAGCTTCCTCACTAATTGGTGTAGGAATCACTGGAACTGATTTCTGTGATAAACTACTTTCCAATTCGGGAGAAGGTACGATTACCTCATCAAGTTCTACTTTCCTCCCACTCACTTATTTCGAGAGAAACTCCTTCTCTAGAAAGGATCCATTCTTAGCAACAAATATCTTGCCTTCAGATCTATGATAGAAGGTGTACCCAACAGTTTCTTTTGGGTATCCTATGAAGAGACATTTCTCCGATTTGGGTTTGAGCTTATCAGGTTGAAGCCTTTTCACATAAGCATTGCAGCCCCAAACTTTAAGAAACGACAGCTTAGGTTTGTTGCCAAACCACAGTTCATACGGTGTTGTCTCCACGGATTTTGACGGTGCCCTGTTTAACATGAATGCAACTGTCTCTAATGCATAATCCCAAAATGATAGTGGTAAATCGGTAAGAGACATCATAGATCGCACCATATCTAATAAAGTGTGGTTACGATGTTCGGACACACCATTACGCTATGGTGTTCCAGGTGGCGTGAGTTGTGAAAATATTCCACATTGTTTAAATTGAAGGTCAAACTTGTCGTGGAATTTTCACGCCAGATGCCCTAGCATAAGGACTTAGGTGTGGATCCATTGCAACATAGTTAGATTGAAGGGGTTAAAACGGGACAAGGGACACAGAGAGTTTACCCAGGTTTGGCCCGTCACAATGAGGTAAAGGCCTACTCCTGCTTTAGGTTGTATTACTTGGGTTCCGATTACCATGGAGAGAATACGCTTGACCTAGTTCTCGACTTGTTGTTTCTTGTCCTAACCCGCCGCCGGGTCACCCCTTTATATACATAGGCTGATACCCGGCGGCTTACAGAGTCCATGCCGGCTCATACACAACGTGTCCGGCTCGGTGACAAAACTAAAATTTCCTTATCATACAAGTTAAACATATGGCAGTTTATGCCCGTGGGCCTCAAGTCTCCTCCGGGACTTGGGCCTTCAGTAAGCTTGCTTCATGAACAACCATCTTCAACATCTTCTTGGGCCTCCTCATTATGAACTGCCAGTGGCATGAACCAGCCCCTCCTGGGCGGGTCATACCCAATAGTCATATCCCCAACACAACTCGTAACTCAAATTTTAACCTCCATGACCAGATCATAGAAATTTTATTTTCTTTTTACAATGATTCTCCACTTCACTCTGAAATTCTTTGAACTTCAAATGTTTCAGACTTGTGTTTCATTAAGTAGATATACCCATATCTGCTCAAATCATCTGTGAAGGTCAGAAAATAATGATACTTGCCACGAGCCTCCACACTCATCGGACCGCATACATCGGTATGTATTATTTACAGTAAGTCATTAGCTCATTCCATTGTTCCAGAGAACGGAGTTTTAGTCATCTTGCCCATAAGGCACGGTTTTGCAAGAATCAAATGATTCATAATCAAGTGATTCCAAAAGCCCATCAGCATGGAGTTTCTTCATGCGCTTTTCACCAATATGACCTAAATAGTAGTGCCACAAGTATGTTGCACTACCATTATCAACTTTGCATCTTTTGGCATCAATATTATGAATATGTGTATCACTACGATTGAGATTCAATAAACCATCAACATTGGGTGTATGACCATAGAAGGTTTTATTCATGTAAATAGAATAACAATTATTCTCTGTCTTAAATGAATAACCGTGTTGCAATAAACATGATCTAATCATATTCATGCTCAATGCAAACACCAATAAAATTTATTTAGGTTCAACACTAATCCCGAAAGTATAGGGGTTGTGCGATGATTATCATATCAACCTTGGAACCATTTCCAACACACATCATCACTTCACCCTCAACTAGTCTCTATTTATTCCGCAACTCATGTTTCGAGTTACTAATCTTAGCAACCGAACAGGTATCAAATACCTAGGGGCTACTATGAGCACTAGCAAGGTACACATCAATAACATATACATCAAATATAACGTTTTCACTTTGCCATCCTTCTTATCCACCAAATATTTGGGGTAACTCTGCTTCCAATGACCATTCCCTTTGTAGTAGAAGCAATTAGTTTCAGGCTTAGGTCCAGCTTTGGGCTTCTTCACGGGAGTGACAATTTGCTTGCTATTCTTCTTGAAGTTCCCTTTCTTTCCCTTTGCCCTTTTCTTGAAACTAGTGATCTTGTTTAATCATCAACACTTGATGCTTTCTCTGGATTTCTCCCTTCGTTGATTTCAGCATCACGAAGAGCTTGGGAATCACTTATGTCATCCCTTGCCTATTATAGTTCATCTCGAAGTTCCAGTAACTTGGTGATGGTGACTAGAGAACTTTGTCAATCACTATCTTATCTAGAAGATTAACTCCCATTTTATTCAAGCGATTGTAGTACCCAGACATTCTAAGCACATGCTCACTAGCTGAGCTATTTTCCTCCATCCTTTTAGGCAAAGTACTTGTCAGAGGTCTCATACCTCTTGACACGGGCATGAGTCTAAAATACCAATTTCAGCTCTTGGAACATCTCATATGCTCTGTGGCGTTTCAAAACGTTTTTGAAATCCCGATTCTAAGTCGTAAAGCATGGTGCATTATACTATCAAGTAGTCATCATATTGAGCTATCCAAACATTCATAACGTCCGCATCTGTTCCTGCAATAGGTCTGTCACCTAGCGGTGCATCAAGGACATAATTCTTCTGTGCAGCAATGAGGATAAACCTCAGATCACGGACCCAGTCCGCATCATTGCTACTATCAACTTTCAACTTAGTTTTCTCTAGGAACATATCAAAACAAAAAACAAAAAAACATAGGGAAGCTACAACGCCAGCTATTGACTACAACATAATTTGCAAATACTATCAGGACTAAGTTCATGATAAATTAAAGTAAAATTAATCATATTACTAAAGAACTCCCACTTAGATAGACATCCCTCTAGTCATCTAAATGATCACGTGATCCATATCAACTAAACCATGTCCGATCATCACGTGAGATGGAGTAGTTTTCAATGGTGAACATCTCTATGTTGATCATATCTACTATATGATTCACGTTTGCTACCTCTTGAGCATGCGTTGGTTTTCCCTTGAAGAGGAAAGGGTGATGCAGCAAAGTAGCGTAAGTATTTCCCTTAGTTTTTGAGAACCAAGGTATCAATCCAGTAGGAGGCTACACTCAAATCCCTCGTACCTATACAAACAAATAAGAACCTTGCAACCAACGCGATAAAGGGGTAGTCAATCCAGTCACGGCCACTTGCAAAAGTGAGATCTGATAGAGATAATAAGATAAATATTTTTGGTATTTTTATGATATAGATTGGAAAGTAAAGATTGCAAAATAAAATAGATCGAAACTTATATGATGGAAAATAGACCCGGGGGCCATAGGTTTCACTAGTTGCTTCTCTCAAGATAGCATAAGTATTACGGTGGGTGAACAAATTACTGTCGAGCAATTGATAGAAAAGTGCATAGTTATGAGAGTATCTAGGCATGATCTTGTATATAGGCATCACGTCTGCGACAAGTAGATCGAAATGATACTGCATCTACTACTACTACTCCACACATCGACCGCTATCCAGCATGCATCTAGAGTATTAAGTTCATAAGAACAAAGTAACGCATTAGGCAAGATGACATGATGTAGAGGGATAAACTCAAGCAATATGATATAAACCCCATCTTTTTATCCTCGATGGCAACAATACAACATGTGCCTTGCTGCCCCTGCTGTCACTGGGAAAGGACACCGCAAGATTGAACCCAAAGCTAAGCACTTCTTCCATTGCAAGAAAGATCAATCTAGTAGGCCAAACCAAACTGATAATTCGAAGAGACTTGCAAAGATAACAAATCATACATAAAGGAATTCAGAGGAGATTCAAATATTGTTCATAGATAATCTTGATCATAAACCTACAATTCATCGGATCTCGACAAACACATCGCAAAAAGAAATACATCGAGTAGATCTCCAAGAAGATCGAGGAGAACTTTGTATTGAGATCCAAAGAGAGAGAAGAAGCCATATAACTAATAACTATGGACCCGAAGGTCTGAGGTAAACTACTCACACTTCATCGGAGAGGCTATGGTGTTGATGTAGAAGCCCTCCGTGATCGATTCCCCCTTCGGCAGATCGCCAGAAAAGGCCCCAAGATGGGATCTCACGGGTACAGAAGGTTGCGGTGGTGGAAATCGGGTTTCGTGGTGCTCCTGGATGTTTTCAGGGTGTATGAGTATATATAGGCGAAAGAAGTCGGTCAGGGGAGCCACGAGGGGCCCACGAGGGTGGGGGCGCGCCTACCCCCTGGGCACGCCCTCCTGCCTCGTGGCCTCCTTATTTCTTTCTTGACGTCCACTCCAAGTCTCCTGGATTGTGTTTGTTACAAAAATAACTCTCCCGAAGGTTTCATTCCGTTTGGACTCCGGTTGATTTTCCTTTTCTGCAAAACACTCAAATAGGCAAAAAACAACAATTTGGACTGGGCCTCCGGTTAATAGGTTAGTCCCAAAAATAGTATAAATGTGTACAATAAAAGCCCATTAAACATCCAAAACAAATAATATAATAGCATGGAACAATCAAAAATTATAGATATATTGGAGACGTATCAAGCATCCCCAAGCTTAATTCCTGCTCGTCCTCGAGTAGGTAAATGATAAAAACATAATTTTTGATGTGGAATGCTACCTAGCATAATTCTCAATGTAATTTTCTCTATTGTGGCATGAATGTTCAGATCCGATAGATTCAAGATAAAAGTTTAATATTGACATAAGACTAATAATACTTCGAGCGTACTAAGAAAGTAATCACGTCTTCTCAAAATAACATGGACAAAAAAAGTTATCCCTACAAAATCAAATAGTGTGGCTATGCTCTATCTTCATCACACAAAATATTTAAATCATGCACAACCCGGTTTCAGCCAAGCAATTGTTTCATACTTTAGTATTCTTAAACTTTTTCAATCTTCACGCAATACATGAGCATGAGCCATGGACATAGCACTATAGGTGGAATAGGATGGTGGTTGTGGAGAAGACAAAAAAGGAGAAGATAGTCTCACATCAACTAGGCGTATCAACGGGCTATGGAGATGCCAATTAATGGATATCAATGTGAGTGAGTAGGGATTGCCATGCAACGGATGCACTAGAGCTATAAGTGTATGAAAGCTCATAAAAAGAAACTAAGTGGGTGTGCATCCAACTAGCTTGCTCACGAAGACCTAGGGTAATTTGAGGAAGCCCATCATTGGAATATACAAGCGAAGTTCTATAATGAAAAACTCCCACTAGCATATGAAGGTGACAACATAGGAGACTCTCTATCATGAAGATCATGGTGCTACTTTGAAGCACAAGTGTGGTAAAAGGATAGTAACATTGTCCCTTCTCTCTTTTTCTCTCATCATTTTTTTCTTTTTTTTAGGTGGGCTTCTTTGGCCTCCTTTTTTTATTTGGGCTTCTTTGGCCTCTTTTATTTTTCATAAAGTCCGGAGACTCATCCCAACTTGTGAGGGATCATTGCTTCCATCATCCTTTACTCACATGGGACAATGCTCTAATAATGAAGATCATCACACTTTTATCTACTTACAACTCAAGAATCTTAGAACAAAATATGACTCTATGTGGATGCCTCCGGCGGTGTATCGGGATAATGAATCAAGAGTGACATGTATGAAAGAATTAAGAATGGTGGCTTTGCCACAAATACGATGTCAACTACATGATCATGCAAAGCAATATGACAATGGTGGAGCGTGTCATAATAAATGTAACGGTGGAAAGTTGCATGGCAATATATCCCGGAATGGCTATGGAAATACCATAATAGGTAGGTATGGTGGCTGTTTTGAGGAAGGTATATGGTGGGTGTATGATACCGACGAAAGTTGTGCGGCACAAGAGAGGCTAGCAATGGTGGAAGGGTGAGAGTGCGTATAATCCATGGACTCAACATTAGTCATGAAGAACTCACATACTTATTGCAAAAATCTACAAGTTATCAAAACAAATTACTACACGCGTGCTCCTAGGGGAAGGGTTTGTAGGAGTTAACCATCGTGCGATCCCGACCTCCACACATAAGGAAGACAATCAATAAATAAATCATGCTCCAACTTCATCACATAACGGTTCACCATACGTGCATGCTCTGGGAATCACAAACTTTTAACACAAGTATTCCTCAAATTCACAACTACTCAACTAGCATGACCCTAATATTACCATGCTCATATCTCAAAACAATCATCAAGTATCAAACTTCTCATAGTATTCAATGCACTTTATATGATAGTTTTTATTATACCTATCTTGGATGCTCATCATATTAGGACTAAAATATTAACCAAAGCAAATTACCATGTTGTTCTAAAGGACTCTCAAAATAATATAAGTGAAGCATGAGAGATCAATAATTTCTACAAAATAAAACCACCACCGTGCTCTAAAAAGGTATAAGTGAAGCACTAGAGCAAAATTATCTAGCTCAAAAGATATAAGTGAAGCACATAGAGTATTCTAATAAATTCTGATTCATGTGTGTCTCTCCCAAAAGGTGTGTACAGCAAGGATGATTGTGGTAACTAAAAAGCAAAGACTCAAATCATACAAGACGCTCCAAGCAAAACACGTATCATGTGGTGAATAAAAATATAGCATCAAGTAAAGTTACCGATGGACGAAGACGAAAGAAGGGATGACTTCCGGGGCATCCCCAAGCTTAGGCTTTTGGTTTTACTTGAATTTACCTTGGGGTGCCTTGGGCATCCACAAGCTTAGGCTCTTGCCACTCGTTATTCCATAATCCATCAAATCTTTACCCAAAAACTTGAAAACTTCACAACACAAAACTCAACACAAAATCTCATGAGCTCCGTTAGCGAGATAAAACAAACCACCACTTTAAGGTACTTTAATTAAATCATTCTTTATTTATATTGGTGTTAAACCTACTGTATTCCAACTTCTCTATGGTTCATACCCCCCAATACTAGCCATAGATTCATCAAAATAAGCAAACAACACATGATAAACAGAATCTGTCAAAAACAGAACAGTCTGTAGAAATCTATAACTTTCGAATACTTCTGGAACCCTAAAACTTCTACCAAAATAGGAAGTCCTAGATAATTTGTCTATTAATCTTATGCAAAAAGTATCAACTGAAAATCATGTTTCCGTGATTTATTAAAATTATTCTCGCGCGTGCAAAAGTTTCTGTTTTTCAGCAAGATCAAATTAACTATCACTCAAGATGATCCTATAGGTTTTACTTGGCACAAACACTAATTAAAACATAAAACCACATCTAAACAGAAGCTAGATGAATTAATTATTACTAAACAGGAACAAAAAGCAAAGAACAAAAATAAAATTGGGTTGCCTCCCGACAAGCGCTATCGTTTAACGCCCCTAGCTAGGCATAAAAGCGAGAATAGATCTAAGTATCACCATGATTATAAGGTAAATCACGAAAACTCATCTCATATTCCCTACGTTCAGCAGCAAGTTTTCTTTGTGGCAAGCAAAAGTAATCAAAAGGGCTAAATTTAATGGGATAGAAGTCCCCAAGATCAAGCTCGAGAGGTATGGGTTCCTCCTTTGGCCCCTCATATTGCACAACCAATTCATCATTATAAGCATTCTTTTGGCAAAAAGTCATGAGACTTTGGTCAAGAGAAAAATCCTAACCCATTGTTTTGAATAGCAAAATCATCATTAAGTTCGGAGATTCTATCAACTAGGACATCGGTAGGAACCTTTTTTTCTAAGGTTTTCATTATAAGCAACATGATCTAAAGATCGTAAACGCATTATGTCTTCTTGATTAAAAAGGATTGCCTCTATGGGAGGACGACCAGCGTCCACCCTATAGTGCGCAAAAATTTCTTTGGCTTCTTTCATTATAAATCTGAACTCATGTGCCAAAAAGATAGTAGTTGCATGCTTAACAGAAGAATGCTCAATATTGGAAAATCCTAGGAAAATCCTTTGTATGCAAGGATGCATATGAATAAACTGTCTTTCAAGTTCAAATATCAGCAAGGATATAACATCCGCAAGACTACTAGTTCTATGAAGAATAGATCCACCCATAGCGGGCAAAGCACCGGCACAAGTAAAGAAATCTTGAATAATCCCTTTTCCAATAATATTACCACTACCGATTCGAAACTTTTTAGTATGTAAAATAGTGGGTTCTTCAGCAGGATCATCAAAAGCATCAAAGTTTACCACATTATTAGTATTGTCCTTATCAACGATAACCTCCCCAGTTTCAGACATAGTGGCAACAAGTACCATAAGAAGCAAGCAAAAAAGAGGCGAACGGGAAAAAGAGGGCAAATAAAACGGCAAGGGTGAAGTGGGGGAGAGGAAAACGAGAGGCAAATGGCAAATAATGTAATGCGAGGGATAAGAGTTTGTGATGGATACTTGGTATGTCTTGACTTGTGCGTAGACTCCCCGGCAACGGCGCTAGAAATCCTTCTTGCTACCTCTTGAGAATGCGTTGGTTTTCCCTTGAAGAGGAAAGGGTGATGCAACAAAGTAGCGTAAGTATTTCCCTCAGTTTTTGAGAACCAAAGTATCAATCCAGTAGGAGGCTACACTCAAATCCCTCGTACCTGCACAAACAAACAAGAACCTTGCAACCAACACGATAAAGGGGTTGTCAATCCCTTCACGACCACTTGCAAAAGTGAGATCTGATAGAGATAATAAGATAAATATTTTTGGTATTTTTATGATATAGATTGGAAAGTAAAGATTGCAAAATAAAATAGATCGGAAACTTATATGATGGAAAATAGACCGGGGGCCATAGGTTTCACTAGTGGCTTCTCTCAAGATAGCATAAGTATTACGGTTGGTGAACAAATTACTATCGAGCAATTGATAGAAAAGTGCATAGTTATGAGAATATCTAGGCATGATCATGTATATAGGCATCACGTCCGCGACAAGTAGATCGAAATGATTCTGTATCTACTACTATTACTCCACGCATCGACCGCTATCTAGCATGCATCTAGAGTATTAAGTTCATAAGAACAGAGTAATGCATTAGGCAGGATGACATGATGTAGAGGGATAAACTCAAGCAATATGATATAAACCCCATCTTTTTATCCTCGATGGCAACAATACAATACGTGCCTTGCTGCCCCTGCTGTCACTGGGAAAGGACACCGCAAGATTGAACCCAAAGCTAAGCACTTCGCCCATTGCAAGAAAGATCAATCTAGTAGGCCAAACCAAACTGATATTTCGAAGAGACTTGCAAAGATAACAAATCATACAGAAAAGAATTCAGAGGACATTCATATATTGTTCATAGATAATCTTGATCATAAACCCACAATTCATCGGATCTCGACAAACACACCAAAAAAGGATTACATCGGATAGATCTCCAAGAAGATCGAGGATAACTTTGTATTGAGATCAAAAGAGAGAGAAGAAGCCATCTAGCTAATAACTATGGACCCAAAGGTCTGAGGTAAACTACTCACACTTCATCATAGAGGCTATGGTGTTGATGTAGAAGCCCTCCATGATCGATTCCCCCTCTGGCGGAGCGCCGGAAAAGGCCCCAAGATGGGATCTCATGGGTACAGAAGGTTGCGGCGGTGGAAATAGGGTTTCGTGGTGCTCCTGGATGTTTTCAGGGTGTATGAGTATATATAGGCGAAAGGAGTTGGCCAGGGGAGCCACGAGGGGCCCACGAGGGTGGGGGGCGCGCCTACCCCCCTTGGCGCATCCTCCTGCATCGTGGCCTCCTCGTTTCTTTCTTGACGTCCACTCCAAGTCTCCTGGATTGCGTTTGTTCCAAAAATAACTCTCCCGAAGGTTTCATTCCGTTTGGACTCCGTTTGATATTCCTTTTCTGTGGAAGACTGAAATAGGCAAAAAAAACAAGAATTTGGACTGGGTCTCCGGTTAATAGGTTACTCCCAAAAATCTATACCTACTAATAAAGCGAGGTGCGTTTCTCCAATTTTTTCATCCGTTCACCGCTGAAAAAGTTATTTTTCCCTATCCGAGGTGGTACTAAATTTTTGTGCATCTATCCGCTATAAAAAAAAGTTTGTCCAGAATTCTACAATCGGGCCGCACGCCCTCCTGCCCAACAAAGCCGGCCCAGTAATTATCCTGCTCATGCAGTTGGAAACACCTTATTTGTTGCACTCGATGACAAACAGTTAAAGCTATGCATAGATCGCCCAAGACTGGGCCGGCCCGTTTTTTTCATTATTCTGTTTATATTTTTTTCTGTTCCTTTCTCGTTGCTATTTTGTTTTCATATTTCCCTTATTTATTTTTATTTTCCCATGAACTTAGAATTTACCAAATACTCAGAATTTCTATTTGTGTTCAAATATTCAAACAATGTTCATAATTAAAAAAATGTATCTGTTTTGAAAAATATTGGAAACTTTTAAAACTTATCATTTCTGAATGTTCTTAACATTTTAAAAAAATGCACCTTTTGTTTTTAAGAAAACTGTGTTTTTGAAAATTGTTTGAGATTTTTTATGAAAATTAAATTTTATAAAATGTTCCACATTCAAATAAAATTATCATTTTAGCGAAATATTCGAAAATACGGATTAATCTTTGTGTCAAAGAATTTATTTTCTAAAATTGATCTAAATGATCCTGTTTTCAAAAAAAATAAAAAATAACTTTGTTTTTAGAAAAGCTTGATGGTTTCAAAATATTGTTTGTGAATTTCAAAAATTATTCCCGTTTCTAATTGTGTTCATGTTTTTTCCAAAAATATACAGAATTTTCGAAAAAGAATGTTCACATATTTCAAAACTGACCGGGATTTCAACTTTTTAAACATTTCCAAGAATATTTGGCATTTCATATTTCTTTTAATGTGAAAAAAGAATCTAATAACAGTTTGAATCTGACTCTAAAGTATTTTCTTAAATATATGCCCTGGCCATTGGTTAGCAGCGCGCGTTTGTCCTATGTTGGGTAGCTATAAGTTAAATAAATTGTGGGTATGTGCCAATTAAGAGAATATGTTGTTTGGCTCTACTTAGAAAAAAATGTGAGCATGTGAGCGCTAAAATAATGAAAGAGAATAAACTGTCATAAAGAAGGAACGTTCATCCGGTTACGCCATCATGGGAGAGAGTGGTCGAAGCATTTGTGTCCCGATCATCGCCGCACGTCCACCAAATGAGGAGGCATGCACCTGAGATGGAGGCGGGCAAGGAGGAAAAGTGGCACGAGTTGGATGCTCACCGCCATGCCGACCAACCACATCACTATCAAGATTTCGCGGGCCAAACATGTCCAACAAGAAGACCACAACTTATTGCTCTGTCACCTACCGTTGTGGAGACCATTTTTAGTGGACACATCAATTATATTTTCCGTTGCTTGTCGCAAAAAATATCTCTCCCGTTGCGACACACGGGCATATGTGCTAGTAGTATAAAAGTGTATAATAAAGCCCATTAAACATCCAAAACAGATAATATAATAGCATGGAACAATAAAAAATTATAGATACATTGGAGACGTATCAACGTTCGACCTTTCGGTCTCAGTGTTCCGAGGCCATACCTGCATATGCTAGGCTCTTCAAGTTTAACCCGAGTATTCTACACGTGCAAAACTGGCTTGCACACGTTGTATGTGAACGTAGAGCTTATCACACCCGATCATCACGTGGTGTCTTGGCACGAAGAACTATAGCAACGGTGCATACTCAAGGAGAACACTTATACCTTGAAATTTAGTGAGGGATTATCTTATAATGCTACTGCCATACTAAGCAAAATAAGATGCATAAAGATAAACATCACATGAAATCAAAAAATATGTGACATGATATGGCCATCATCATCTTGTGCCTTTGATCTCCATCTCCAAAGCACCGTTATGATCTCCATCGTCACCGGCTTGACACCTTGATCTCCATCGTAGCATCGTTGTCGTCTCGCCAACTATTGCTACTACGACTATCGCTACCGCTTAGTGATAAAGTAAAGCAATTACATGGCGATTGCATTTCATACAATAAAGCGGCAACCATATGGCTCCTGCCAGTTGCCGATAACACTATTACAAAACATGATCATCTCATACAACAATTTATATCACATCATGTCTTGACCATGTCACATCACAACTAGCCCTGCAAAAACAAGTTAGACGTCCTCTACTTTGTTGTTGCAAGTTTTACATGGCTTCTACGGGCTTCTAGCAAGAACCGTTCTTACCTTTGCATCAAAACCACAATGATTTTTCGTCAAGTGTGCTGTTTTAACCTTCAACAAGGACCAGCCGTAGTCAAACTCGATTCAACTAAAGTTGGAGAAACAGACACCTGCCGGCCACCTGTGTGCAAAGCACGTCGGTAGAACTAGTCTCATGAACGCGGTCATGTAATGTCGGTCCGGGCCGCTTCATCCAACCATACCGTAGAATCAAAGTAAGACATTGGTGGTGAGCAGTATGACTATTCTCGCCCACAACTCTTTGTGTTCTACTCGTGCATATCATCTACGCATAGACCTGGCTCGGATGCCACTGTTGGGGAATGTAGCATGCAATTTCAAAAAATTTCCTACGATCATGGAAGATCTATCTAGGAGATGCATAGCAATGAGAGGGGGAGAATGTGTCCACGTACCCTCGTAGACCAAAAGTGGAAGCGTTAGTTAACGCGGTTGATGTAGTCGAACGTCTTCACGATCCAACCGATCCAGTACGGCACCTCCGTGTTCAGCACACATTCAGATCGATTACGTCCCTCGAACTCTTGATCCACTAGAGGGTCAAGGGAGAGTTCCGTCAGCACGACGGCATGGCAACGGTGTTGATGATGTGATCCACGCAGGGCTTCGCCTAAGCACTACGACGCTATGACCGGAGGAGTAAACTTTGGAGGAGGGCACCGCACACGGAAAAGAGAACAATTGATGTGCTTTGGGGTGCCCCCTACCCCCGTATATAAAGGAGGAGGGGAGGAGGCAACCGGCCTAGGGGCGTGCCAAGTGTGGGGAGTCCTACTAGGACTCCCTAGTCCTAGTAGGATTCCCCTTTCCTTTCCTGAATAGGAGAAGAGGGAAAGAGGTGGAGGAGAAGGAGGAAAGGGGGGCCGCACCTCCCACCCCTAGTCCAATTAGGTTTGGGCTAGGGAGGGCACGTGCCTCCACTTGGCCCCTGCCTCATCTCTTCCACTAAGGCCCATGAAGGCCCATTAATCCCCCGGGGGGTTCCGGTAACCTCCCGGTACTCCGGAAAATGTCCGAACCTTTCCGGTGTCCGAACATAACCTTCCAATATATCAATCTTTATGTCTTGACCTTTTCGAGACTCCTCGTCATGTTCGTGATCTCATCTGGGACTCCGAACAAACTTCGGTCATCAAGAACACATAAGAATACAAATCATCATCGAACGTTAAGCGTGCGGACCCTACGGGTTTGATAACTTAGCAGACATGATCGAGACACATCTCAGATCAATAACCAATAGCGGAACCTGGATGCTCATATTGGCTCCTACATATTTTACGAAGATCCTTATCGGTCAAACCGCACACCAACATACGATGTTCCCTTTGTCATTAGTATGTTACTTGCCCGAGATTCGATCATCGGTATCATTATACCTAGTTCAATCTCATTATTAGCAAGTCCCTTTACTCGTTTCGTAATGCTTCATCCTGCAACTAACTCATTAGTCACTTTGCTTGCAAGGCTTATAGTCACAAGCATTACCGTAGGGCCCAGAGATACCTCTCCGATACACAGAGTGACAAATCCTAATCTTGATCTATGCCAACCCAACAAACACCTTTGGAGACACCTGTAGAGCATCTTTATAATCACCCAGTTATGTTGTGACGTTTGATAGTACACAAGGTGTTCCTCCGGAATTCGGGAGTTGCATAATCTCATAGTTAGAGGAACATGTATAAGTCATGAAGAAAGCAGTAGCAATAAAACTGTGATGATCATAATGCTAAGCTAACAGATGGGTCTTGTCCATCACATCATTCTCTAACGATGTGATCCCGTTCATCAAATAAGAACACATGTCTATTGGTAGGAAATATAACCATCTTTGATTAAAGAGCTAGTCAAGTAGAGGCATACTAGGGATACTATGTTTTGTCTATGTATTCACACATGTACTAAGTTTCCGGTTAACACAATTCTAGCATGAATAATAAACATTTATCATGATATAAGGAAATATAAATAATAAGTTTATCATTGCCTCTAGGGCATATTTCCTTCAGTTTTGCATGTTGTCGGGTAGTTGATTGGATTGCTAGTTTGTTCAAGTGGGGATGGTGTGATAGTGAGTGATAGTATTCCTATGGTGGATGTATGTCCTCAGAATCCGCTGTTGTGATGACATTTTCTCCAGCGTATGTGCGAAGCTCGGAAGGTAGTGCAGGAGTGGACGCAGATAACGGTCTACGTTAGCGGTAAACTAGAGGACGACGGATCATGTGGTGGGTTTATGGTTGACGGCTAGCATGTATAGTGTCCTTCTCTAACATCATTATCGAGTCGGGGTGCCAGATCTAAAGTTTGATGACGTGTACGGGGTGCTTCCCGATCCAGATTCTTTTTAACAGGCATGGCCTCACCTTTGGTAAAAGTTGAGAGTTCTGAAAAGCCGCATATCAACAACGGAGTCATGCTGAGCCTGGTTGAAGAGGTGATCTGCCATATTTTCCTTCCGTGACTGCTATGATGCCATAGGCGGATGATGTGCGTTGGCATCATGCTTACATATATTCGTTTGTCTTGATTGTAAATTTCCTTATTGGATAATGGTCCTTTCTGTAAAGAGTAGAGTTTTGCTGTCTTTTTTTAGATCCGCCAGTTCGGTATTTAGGTGGCATGTAACTTTTTTTTGCTTATTAAATGATCCAAATCTATTATCAAAGTTTACCATAAATACAAAGCATCACATAATAAAAATTATATCGAGATTCTGAGACCATCGAACGACCATTATCGCCGCCAAAGAGAGTCATCAGCGCACCACTGTCGCCGCTCCCCTACTGGAGTCGGCTTGACCTAAGAGCATCTCCAGCCATTGGCTCCCAAGGGGGCTCGTAAAATCGCCGCCTGGGGGCGAACCGGCGTAAAATTCAGCGTAGGGGCTTTGGGGTTCCCAGCCGCCATCCCCAGGGTCGCCCCAAGAAGGCATTTTTTTAAAAGGAATTCGGCTAATATTCAGTAAACGGGACAAAGATTCGGCTAAAATTCGGCGAATATAACATTACTTAGGCGACTTAAATAGTTCTTTACATATCAAAGTGAAATACTTAAAAAAAACAAAGGCCGCAACTACAGGCCGACAAACGCGATGAATGCGGTGAAGTCACCACCGTCGCCACCATCGCCATTGTCCTCGTCGTCCTTCTCCTCCTTCACGCGGCCGCCCGTGCTGGATCCTTGCCCGGGGTCGCCCTGGCGGACCAGTGGCGGCATGTCCTCGTCACTGTCGTCGTCGAGAATGATGACGCCTCCCTCGTCGCGGCCACGGTGCCGAGAGGCTATCTGCTCTAGGGCGCGGCACTGGCTCTCCAGCTCTGTCCGGGCCCAGTCTTCACGTGCCCACTTCAAGGCCGCCGCGTCAAAGATCTCCGGTTCCATCTTCACGGTGGCGAGCCTTGGCTTTGTCTTCACGGAGGCGAGCCTGGGCTCCATCTTGACGGTGGCGGCGAGCCCTGTCTCTGTCTTCAGCTTGACGAAGCGGGGAGGAGCCAAGGAGGAGGCGCGCCCGCCCTCATTGATGATGATGCCGGTGCTATGGGTGCGCCGGCCGAGCGGCATCTCCACGGGCTCGGCCTTGATGCTAAACAACGCCGGTGACCCGGAGGAGTGTGAGGAGGAGTAGGAGGAGGAGGAGGAAGAGGACATCGTCCTCCATGGCATCCATTGGCGTGGCGGGGTGGCAGGGTACGTTAACGGCGGGTCGTTGCCGCCCTCGAGGTGCTGGAGGACGGTGTGGAGAGTGCGGCCGGGGGCGCTCCACCATAGGCGGCGGCCCACGCCGTCCTTCGTCTGCCGCACCATCGGCGCCCCGTAGGTGAAGGCCAGCCGCTGCGCGTGCCGGTGCTGGAAGTACGCCGCCCATGCCTCGTGGTTGCCGGTGGCGGATGATGACCCACAAGTATATGGGGTCAATTGTAGCCCTTTTCGATAAGTAAGAGTGCCGAACCCAATGAGGAGTAGAAGGAAATGACAAGTGGTTTTCAGCAAGGTAATGTCTGCAAGTGCTAAAACTATAAGTAGAGGAGTAGTTTGGTAGCAAGATAATTTGTAACGAGCAAGTAATAATAGTAGTAACAAAAGTGCAGCAAGGTAGCCCAATCCTTTTGAGGCAAAGAACATGCCAAAACGGTTTCTTATAATAAGCAAAGTGTTCTTGAGGGTACACGGGAATTTCATCTAGTCACTTTCATCATGTTGTCTCAATTCGTGTTTGGTACTTTGATAATTTGATATGTGGGTAGACCGGCGCTTAGGTGTTGTTCTTACTTGAACAAACCTCCTACTTATGATTAACCCTCTCACAAGCATCCGCAACTACGAGAAAAGTATTAAGAACACAAGAAAAGTATTAAGAATAAATTCTAACCATAGCATTAAACTTTTGGATCCAATCGGTCCCTTACGGAATAGCGCATAAATTGGGGTTTAAGCTTCTGTCACTCTCGCAATCCACCATTGCTACCTCTTGAGAACTGCGTTGGTTTCTCCTTGAAGAGGAAAGGGTGATGCAACAAAGTAGCATAAGTATTTCCCTCAGTTTTTGAGAACCAAGGTATCAATCCAGTAGGAGGCTACACGCAAGTCCCTCGTACCTACACAAACAAATAAGAACCTCGAAACCAATGCGATAAAGGGGTTGTCAATCCCTTCACGGCCACTTGCGAAAGTGAGATCTGATAGAGATAATAAGATAAGATAAATATTTTTGGTATTTTTATGATATAGATTGGAAAGTAAAGATTGCAAAATAAAGTAGATCAGAAACTTATATGATGGAAAATAGACTCGGGGGCCATAGGTTTCACTAGTGGCTTCTCTCAAGATAGCGTAAGTATTACGGTGGGTGAACAAATTACTGTCGAGCAATTGATAGAAAAGTGCATAGTTATGAGAATATCTAGGCATGATCATGTATATAGGCATCACATCCGCGACAAGTAGATCAAAACGATTCTGCATCTACTACTATTACTCCACACATCGACCGCTATCCATCATGCATCTAGAGTATTCAGTTCATAAGAACAGAGTAAAGCATTAGGCAAGATGACATGATGTAGAGGGATAAACTCAAGCAATATGATATAAACCCCATTTTTTTATTCTTGATGGCAACAATACAATACGTGCCTTGGTGCCCCTGCTGTCACTGGGAAAGGACACCGCAAGATTGAACCCAAAGCTAAGCACATCTCCCATTGCAAGAAAGATCAATCTAGTAGGCCAAACCAAACTGAAATTTGAAGAGACTTGCAAAGATAACCAATCATACATAAAAGAATTCAGAGGAGATTCAAATATTTCTCATAGATAAACTTGATCATAAACCCACAATTCATCGGATCTCGACAAACACACCGCAAAAAGATTTACATTGAATAGATCTCCAAGAAGATCAAGGAGAACTTTGTATTGAGATTCAAAGAGAGAGAAGTATCCATCTAGCTA
Source organism: Triticum dicoccoides (assembly GCF_002162155.2). Taxonomy (NCBI): domain Eukaryota; kingdom Viridiplantae; phylum Streptophyta; class Magnoliopsida; order Poales; family Poaceae; genus Triticum; species Triticum dicoccoides. The sequence goes on from NC_041393.1 coordinate 655,766,987, forward strand.
ATAACTATGGACCAGAAGGTCTATGGTAAACTACTCACAACTCATCGGAGAGGCTATGGTGTTGATGTAGAAGCCCTCCATGATCGATTCCCACTCCGGCGGAGTGTCGGAAAAGGTTCGAAGATGGGATCTCACGGGTACAGAAGGTTGCGGCAGTGGAAATAGGGTTTCGCAGCGCTCCTGGATGTTTTCAGGGTATGCAAGTATATATAGGCGAAAGAAGTCAGTCAGGGGAGCCACAAGGGGCCCACGAGGGTGGGGGGCACGCCTCCCTGCCTCGTGACCTCCTCGATTGCTTCTCGATGTCCACTCCAAGTCTCCTGGATTGCGTTTGTTCCAAAAATAACTCTCCCGAAGGTTTCATTCCGTTTGGACTCCGTTTGATATTCCTTTTATGCGAAACACTGAAATAGGAAAAAAACAGCAATTTGGGCTGGGCCTCCAGTTAATAGGTTAGTCCCAAAAATGATATAAATGTGTTTAGTAAAGCCCATAAACATCCAAAACAGGTAATATAATAGCATGGAACAATAAAAAATTATAGATACTTTGGAGACGTATCAAGCATCCCCAAGCTTAATTCCTGCTCGTCCTCGAGTAGGTAAATGATAAAAACAGAATTTTTGATGTGGAATGCTACCTAGAATAATTCTCAATGTAATTTTCTTTATTGTGGCATGAATGTTCAGATCCAAATGATTCAAGATAAGAGTTTAATATTGACAGAAGAGTAATAATACTTCAAGCATACTAACAAATTAATCATGTCTTCTCAAAATAACATGGCCAAAAAAGTTATCCCTACAAAATCATATAGTCTGGCTATGCTCTATCTTCATCACACAATACATACTTTAGTATTCTCAAACTTTAAATCATGCACAACCCCGGTTTTAGCCAAGCAATTGTTTCATACTTTAGTATTGTCAAACTTTTTCAATCTTCACGCAATACATAAGCGTGAGCCATGGACATAGCACTATATGTGGAATAGGATGGTGGTTGTGGAGAAGACAAAAAAAGGTGAAGATAGTCTCACATCAACTAGGCGTATCAACGGGCTATGGAGATGCCCATTAATAGATATTAATGTGAGTGAGTTGGGATTGCCATGCAACGGATGCACCAGAGCTATAAATGTATGAAAGCTCATCAAAGGAAACCAAGAGGGTGTGCATCTGATACGTCTCCAACGTATCTATAATTTTTGATTGTTCCGTGCTATTATATTACCCCTTTTGGATGTTTATGGGCTTTATTTTACACATTTATATCATTTTTTGGGACTAACCTACTAACCGGAGGCCCAACCCGTATTGCTGTTTTTTTGCCTATTTTAGTATTTCGAAGAAAAGGAATATCAAACGGAGTCCAAACGGAATGAAACCTTCGGGAGCGTGATTTTTGGAACGAACGTGATCCAGAGGACTTGGAGTGCCAGTCAAGAAGCGATCGAGGCGGCCACGAGGGTGGAGGGCGTGCCCCTATCTTGTGGGCCCCTCGGGCGGCCACCGACCTACTTCTTCCTCCTATATATACCCACGTACCCCGAAAACATCCAGGGAGCCAACGAAAAACAATTTCCACCGTCGTAACCTTCTGTATCCGTGAGATCCCATCTTAGAGCCTTCGTCGGCGCTGCGCCGGAGGGGGAATCGACCATGGAGGGCTTCTACATCAACACCATAGCCACTCCAATGAGTTGTGAGTAGTTTACCACAGACCTTCGGGTCCATAGTTATTAGCTAGATGGCTTCTTCTCTCTCTCTTTGAATCTCAATACCATGTTCTCCTTGATCTTCTTGGAGATCTATTCGATGTAACTCTTTTTGCGGTGTGTTTGTCGAGATCAGATGAATTGTGGGTTATGATCAAGTTTATCTATGAGAAATATTTGAATCTCCTCTGAATTCTTTTATGTATGATTGAGTTATCTTTGCAAGTCTCTTTGAATTATCAGTTTGATTTGGCCTACTAGATTGATCTTTCTTGCAATGGGAGAAGTGCTTAGCTTTGGGTTCAATCTTGCGGTGTCCTTACCTAGTGACAATAGGGGTTGCAAGGCACATATTGTATTGTTGCCATCGAGGATAAAAATATGCGGTTTATATCATATTGCATGAGTTTATCCCTCTACCTCATGTCATATTTCTTAATGCGTTACTCTGTTCTTATGAACTTAATACTCTAGATGCATGCTGGATAGCGGTCGATGTGTGGAGCAATAGTAGTAGATGCAGGCAGGAGTCGGTCTACTTGTCACAGACGTGACGCTTATATACATGATCATGCCTAGATAATCTCATAATTATTCGCTTTTCTATCAATTGCTCGACAGTAATTAATGCACCCACCGTAATACTTATGCTATCTTGAGAGAAGCCACTAGTGAAACCTATGGCCCCCGGGTCTATCTTTTATCATATAAGCTTTCAATCTACTTTTATTTGCATCTTTACTTTTCCAATGTATATTATAAAATACCAAAAATATATTTATCTTATCATACTATCTCTATCAGATCTCACTTTCGCAAGTGGCCGTGAAGGGATTGACAACCCCTTTATTGCGTTGGTTGCGAGTTCTTTGTTTGTTTGTGTAGGTGCATGCGACTTTTGAGGAGCCTCCTACTGGATTGATACCTTGGTTCTCAAAAACTAAGGGAAATACTTACGCTACTATTGCTGCATCACCCTTTCCTCTTCAAGGAAAACCAACGCAAGCTCAAGACGTAGCAAGAAGGATTTCTGGGGCCGTTGCGGGGGAGGTCTTCGCTCAAGTCAAGACATACCAAGTACCCATTACAAACTCATCTCCCTCGCATTTACATTATTTGCCATTTGCCTCTCGTTTTCCTCTCTCCCACTTCACCGCCGTTTTATTTGCCCTCTCTTTCCCAATCTTCCTCTCTCTCTCTTTCGTTAGCCTTCTTCTTCTCCCTCGCTTTTGTTTGCCGTTATGTCTGAAATTGGGGAGATTATCATCGATATGGACAATAATGATAACATGGAAAATTCTGAGGCTCCGGCTGAAGAACCCCCTATCTTGCATACTAAAAAGTTTCGAATCGGTAGTGGTAACATTATTGGAAAAAGTGTTATTCAAGATTTGTTTACTTGTGTTGGTGCTCTACCTTCCATGGGTGGTTCTATTCTTCATAGAACTAGTAGTCTTGCGGATGCTATCGCTATGCTTGTAGTTGAACTTGAAAGACAATTTATGCATATGCATCCTTGCATACAAAGAATTTTCCTAGAATTTTCTAATATTGAGCATTCTTCTGTTAAGCGCGCTGTTACTATTTTTTGGCTCATGAGTTTAGATTTATAATTTGAGAGGCCAAAGAAATCTTTGCGCACTATAGGGTGGACGCCAGTCGTCCTCCCATAGAGGCGATCCTCTTCGATCAAGAGGAAATTAGGCATTTTCAATCTTCAGACTATGTTGCTTTCAATGAAAACCTTATAAAAAAGGATCCTACCAATATCCTAGTTGATAGAATTTCCGAACTTAATATTGATTTTTCTCTTCGAATAAATGATCTAGGATACTCTCTTGAGTACAGGCTCACGAAATTTTGCCAAAAGAATGCTTATAGTGATGAATTAGTTGTGCATTATGAAGGGCCAAAGGAGGAACCCATTCCTCCTGTGATTGATCTTGGGGACTTTTGTCCCGCTAAATTTAGCCCTTTTGATTACTTTTGCTTGCCTCAAAGAAAACTTTCTGCTGAACATAGAGAATACGAGATGAGTTTTCAAGATCTATCTTATTATTATGGCACTACTTAGATCTATATTCGCTTTTATGCCTAGCTAGGGGCGTTAAATGAGAGCGCTAGTTGGGAGGCAACCCAATTTTATTTGTGTTTTTTGTTTTTGTTTCAGTTTAGTAATAAATTTTGCATCTACATTCTGTTTAGATGTGTTTTTATGTTTTAATTAGTGTTTGTGCCAAGTAGAACCTATAGGATAACCTATGATGATAGTTGATTTGATTCTGCTGAAAAACAGAAACTTTGCACGCACGAAATTAGTTTTGTTAAATCACAGAAACCTAATTTTGCATCGATTCATTTTGCTATAGATCGATATACAAATTCTCCAGGACTTCCTATTTTGGTAGGATTTTTATAGTTCCAGAAGTTTGTGTTAGTTACAGATTGCTATAGACTGTTCTGTTTTTGACAGATTCTGTTTTTCGTATGTTTTTTGCTTATTTTGATGCATCTATGACTAGTATTAAGTGGTATGAACCATAGAGAACTTTAAATAAAGTAGGTTTATCACCAATATAAATAAAGAATGAGTTCATTACAGTACCTTATGTGGTGGTTTTGTTTTCTTTCACTAACGGAGCTTATGAGATTTCCTGTTGAGTTTTGTGTTGTGAAGTTTTCAAGTTTTGGGTAAAGATTTGATGGACTATGGAATAAGGAGTGGCAAAAGCCTAAGCTTGGGGATGCCCATGGCACCCCAAGATATTCAAGAGTAGCCAAAAGCCTTAGCTTGGGGATGCCCCGGGAAGGCATCCCCTCTTTCGTCTTTGTTCATTGGTAACTTTACTTGGAGCTATATTTTTATTCACCACATGATATGTGTTTTGCTTGGAGCGTCTTGTATGATATTAGTATTTTCTTTTTAGTTTTCCACAATCATACTTGCTGTACGCACCTTTTGGGAGAAGCCTACTTTATTAGAATTTATTAGAATACTCTATGTGCTTCACTTATATCTTTTGAGCTAGATAGTTTTTGCTCTAGTGCTTCACTTATATCTTTTAGAGCACGGCGGTGGCTTAATTTTGTAGAAATTGCTAGTCTCTCATGCTTCACTTATATTATTTTGAGAGTCTCCTAGAACAGCATGGTATTTGCTATGGTTATAAAATTGGTCCTAGAATGGTGGGCATCCAAGTTGGGTATAATAAAAACTATCATAGGAAGTGAATTGGATGCTATGATCAATTTGATACTTGATAATTGTTTTGAGATATGGAGGTAGTGATATTAAAGTCATGCTAGTTGGGTGATTATGAATTTAAAGAATGCTTGTGTTGAAGTTAGAAAGTCTCGTAGCTTGCACATATGGTTAAAGTTGTGTAACAAATTTGAAACATGAAGTGTCCTTGGATTGTGCATCCTTATGAGTGGCGGTCGGGGACAAGCGATGGTCTTTTCCTACCAATCTATCCCTCTAGGAACATGCGCGTAGTGCTTGGTTTTTGATGACTTCTTAATTTTTGCAATAAGTATATGAGTTCTTTTGACTAATGTTGAGTCCATGGATTATACACACTTTTACCTTTCCATCATTGCTAGTGTAACATCCCAAAATTCTAAATTTTGGAATGTTGTATTAAATAGATATTTTTGATTGATTGTTTGTGGTGTGATGTGCTATGTGAAACTGAGAAAAATTTGAAACTTTTGAAAGTTAAATGAGAGGGAATAAAAGGACTTTCCCAAACTTTCACCTTTGCTTTCCGATCTCCCGGAATTCAAATTCATTTCAACACAAGACCCTAGAGAGAAGATGATATGACTTCTTCCATTTAAATAAATGAAAAAGGGTTTTTGGAAAGATTTGAATTTCATTTGGAAATGTTTTAAATTCAGAAACTTTAAGCAACTCAATGATTTTCATGAGAGGAGATAAAATGACTTCTTCAAAAAATATGAAATATGAGTTGGGAGTTTAAAAGAAATCCAATTTAAAGTCCTTTTGAAATTATTTTCAATTGGGAGTTATTTGGGTTTTATTCAAATTATTTTTCTCCAAAAATAAAATATATGGAAATTAGGGTAAAATTATTCCCTACATCAGAAAATTAGAGAGAAAGAAATTTGAATTAATTTTGGTATTTTTAAAATGATTTTTATTGGATTTTATTTGAGCACTAGCACTCTTTGCTTTATTTAAAATTTTGTGGATTTTAGTTGATGCTAGAAAAATGTTCATGTTGTAGGAAATAAATTTCTGAAAATTTTGATATATTATATGCCTATAGTATATTTCTATTTTGGTGGTTTGTTCTATTTTTGTTTTCTGGAGATTGTTTATAAAAAAAAATTCCCTCCGCCGAACTGGGCCGGCCCAGCTCCTGCCAGGCCAAGGCCCAGCCCAGCGCACCCGCGCCCGTCCCCAAGCTCCCACAGGACTCCCGCCGCCGGACGGCATCGCCGCTGTCGCCGTGACCTCCGCGGACACCGCACCCCGCCACCTTTGTCTCTGCCCCTCCTCCACGCCACTGTCGCCTCCTCCCTCCATAAATAGTCGCAGCACCGCCGCCTCTCCTCTCCTCCTCTCGCATCTCGCGGCCGCATCTGGCTGTTAACCGCCACTGCCGCTGCTCTGCATCGCATCGCCGTTGACCGCCACCTCCGACTCCGTCGCCCCGCGCCGCTCTCGTCGCCATCTCTGCCCCTCGCCGCCGACCCCGGAGCCGCCTTCCTGCCCGAAGCCGCCGCCGCCGCCGTTCACCTCAACGTTGGAGCCACCGCTGCCATCCGCCGTAGTCGAGCCAAATCGCCACCTGAACCGGTAAAAAACCGCCCGGTCCGGTTTATTTTTTTAGGGTTTAGGTTTACTTCGGTTTTTCTTAAAAAAGGGTTTATTATTTAGTTTAGTTTATTTTGCGAGCGTTCATTAGTTAGGGGTTTGTAGCGAATGGTTGTCGTTAGTTAGCATTCGGCAGCGAACATTCGTTCGGTATAGTTTTTATTTTCTTTTTAATTTCGGCCTGGGACCCAGTAGTAAATACTTTTCTTACAGTTTAGCCCCTGATTTTCAAACACTCACAACTTTTACACCATTTATCCAAATCCAACGAAACCAATGCCAACTTCTTCATTATGATCCCCTCTATCCAGATAAACAACTTAAACAAGTTTTTGAAAGTTTAAAATTTGAATTTCAAACAGTTTAGTATTTGAACTTCGTTTGATCGTAACTTGAGTTTTATATCTCCGTTTGAGTTGATTCTTTTTGCAAATCGAAGCTCTTGACCTAAACTTTCTGATAAGGCCAAATTCACATAATTTTGGTACTGTTAGAAATTGTTTTATGTTGCAAGAGTTATTTGCTTGGTTTTGATGTTTTCTGAATTTTCTTCTCCATTCTTTCCGATCTTTTGAGTGATTGCTTATCTGTGGTTACTATTGCTTGCTTACGATAGATTGAACGGAGTGTGACGAGTAGAACTATCAGGAGTATTGATAGAGAAGCATCTTCATCAACAGTACAGGCAAGTTCACACTTTGATCATACCCCTTTTCATACCCAGTTTTTTATGCATTAGTTTCACCCCCAAACATTGCATGGTTAGGAATTGAAAACATGTGGGTATTGGGAAGTAGTTGATGAGGTAGAACCTATTATCCTTTATATCAAAACCCCGGGAGTTACTACGTTATGCTTATACTTCTATGCTATGCTCGTAGACGTGGTTTGGTTTGAGTGATTCATGACAGATGTGAGAGTTATTATTAATGGTTAACTTAAGGTGGCTACTTTAATACACATCTAGGTGGAATGGTAGGGGCACCCTGGAGTACCCAGTGGTTTGCCCGGGCACCTGGAGAACCCAGTGCTTGCCAAAGGGGATCCCGAAGGACCCATGTGATCACCCTATGGAATGCCACCCAGGCTCAAAGGGATCATAAGATTATTCATGCTAGAAACTTCCGTGTGCAGCCACAAGCCATTATGGGCTCTGGCATAGTTGAGTAAGTTGCGTGAGCTCTTGAAAAGGTAGACTAGCAGATGTAGGAGGTGTAGGTGGTACTGTCTACCCAGAGTAAAGAGTTAATGTTTCTGAAAGACTATGTCTCGGTCATCCATTTCTCAAACACATTGTAGTGCGAGAAATGCAACGGAGGCGATCGAGTCTTGTGGGAAAAGTGCACAAACCTCTACAGAGTGTACAAACCCTAATTATGGACATCTTGAGTATTTGGTTCTTGGATTATCATGTTGATCTCATCACGTTACTTAAATAATTTGTTGGGTTGATGATTATTAATTTGGGATTGAGTTGGAGGAACCTTCTCAATATTTTCAACAAACTTTGTAGTTAAATAAAATATATTCCTTTGTTGTAGGAAAAAATTGGCTTTATGCAAAACTGTAACCATAGAGCTTTCCACCAGCCAAATATGCATGTAGTGATAGCTATTGTTCATCATTTATCCTATGGTGTGAATTTGCCAGTACATTCAATGTACTGACCTACATGGCTGCAACGTCTCATGTTGCATGAATCTTATGACGAGTAAGTGATACGTTAGGGTTACGATTTCTACACTCAACTTTGCCGTTGGTGTTGATGGGAATCCACAACCTTGTTGTTCTTCCGCTTTATGGATTGAGGTAATAGTATTTATGTTACTTTATACATGTGATTTACCTCTGTTATAAATCCTCTAGTACTGTGTGTGTCAGCATACCGATCCAGGGATGACACTTAAGCATAGAGACTTGACCGTTTGGTCGGGTCGCTACAAGATGGTATCAGAGCACATGTTAACTATAGGACGTGACCCTAGAGACTGGCAAGCCCATAGGAAATATTTTCTCTAAAAACTTTATTTTCAAAAAGATCTTTTACCTCTCTTCTTTTCTGAGATTTATCAAATATTCCCTTTTAGTTAGACCATACCCCTTTCCCCTTTTGACCACATGAAGATTCGACTGATGAGACCACTCCAAGAAGTACAAGATATCGGACAACTAAGACCACTTCGGAATGAAGAAGATTTTACTGTGCATTACAATGACAGAAACTACAACGGTTGAAGACTCTGAAGACTAGGAGAATTTGAAGGCTCTGAAGAATTTCCAGACTAGTATGGCCTAGGAAGGCTACCCTTATGGAAATTGGCAGACTAAGGAAACTGCCAATACCCGAGATCAAGGTGTATCCGAGAAAGACCAGAACATGGAGCATTAGAACTCAAAGTTTTTGTCAAGAAAACCCTAAGACAGGAGATATCAATTATGGAATGAAAGCTCATGGCAGTAACATGGGCATAAACACGGCTAACCATGGTGTTATTGCCCGCTTATGCTATTGTCACTGTGCGGAGTTAAGCACGCAGATGCATGGAAGGATTGGATGGTAGAAGGCTAATGGAGCATCTGTCAGCAAAGGATGCAGTTTTAACCTTAGCTGGTGCATCACCAGGATCTGGAGTATTACACGAAGAATTTTAGAGGGACCTTTAGGTAGTCATATTTGACAAGGAGGGAATTCGTGAAGAACTCAGGAACCAGAAGCTGAAAGTAGCCAAGCTGGAGGAGCTAAACCTCGAGATACTGGAGATTTGTCAGGAACTAAAGGACAGTAGGACCATGGCTCATGCCAAGGGTGTTGAAACCCAGAAGTTTGGAACGCAACTCCAGAAATATTAAAGGATGCCACTAGAGACTTCGCGTCAACAGAGATCTGGCAGAGGAACTTGAGAGGAAGCCATCGGAGACATGAACAAGCCAAGAAGAGTTTGGCGACTTTGAAGATTTATTGACCTTTAGAAGACCAAACCCCTGTTATATACTTACATTAGATGCGACGTTTGTGAGCTGTCACTTGTTTGATGTTTTTTCGACAGCCACAAAATAAAATCTGTCTTTTCAAAACTATTGTTTGTATCGTGTGTACCCCTCTCTATCTCTCTTATCTCACCCCAAAACCCCTGGACCCAATAGAGGATGAATGAAGATGAGCTCATATTATCTAGACCAATGACTCAATTTGAGATGGACCGATGGATTCAGAATATGGAAAGTTACCTGAAGAATAACACTATAGCCGGAAAGGATATGGCCCAGCATGCTCTACAGTGCTTTGAAAGAGGTGCTGCTACTTGGTGGAGGTTGTACCAAACCATTAATGGATGGCAAAGAATAACCACTTTGGAAGAATTCAAGTTGACTCTGCTGAAGTCTCGGCTTGTGTCCCAGAAGATGAAGCCTTATGGAAATGATATGAAGAAACTCTGTGCATGCAAACTTTGTGGAGAAATAGGACACAACCATAAAGAACACAAGGATGGATGCCCTAATTGTGAAGGAAGTCACCCAGCTGAAGAATGCCCAACTAGGCAGATTACTTGTTTCCTGTGTGAAGGAACTACCCACTACCCTGCTCAGTGTCACAGTTACCCCATGGTACAAAGAACCATCCAGTAGAAGAAAGAAGTAAAGAAAGGAGCCCTTATGGAAATTTTAGAAGAACCCATGATGAAGGAAGAGGTGGAGGACACACCCGAAGAAGACCCAATTAAAACATGCACCAATTCATGCTATTCATGTGGAGAAGAAGGACACATCTCCCAGAATTGTATGAATGGGGATCTAGTAGAATTCCCGACAAAGGAAGTAGAGTATGACCCACAGGAAATAGAAGCCCTGATTGGAACGGAAAAGTCTAGGAAGAGAAGTAGATTGGATACCAGGAAGGACCTGAGTTATATCACCTGTTTTAGGTGCAAGGAGTCAGGGCACTACTTCAGCAGTTGCCCAAAAAGAAAGCCGAGGACCCAAGGAGGCTATGTAATCACAAGGAAACCTCAAGACTTGTCAAAAGTAATATGTTTCTTCCGTAATGAAGCAGGGCACTTTGCAAGAAATTGTCCCAAGGAAAAGGAGACTTGTGCTAAATAGTTGAGTTAGCAACAAAAGAAATGTAGTACTAGTAGTGGTAACAATTCTTTTACACTGAGGTGTTAAGTTGAAGCATGTAATGGAAATGCAGGCGATTGAAATCGTTGGAGAATCAATAAAGTTAGCATCATTGGTAAAGATTTGAATTTTATGAGCAGTGACTGTATGAAGGAAGGATTTTGACCAATTTCGAGGATATGAGAAATATGGTCTATGGATAAGTTTGTGCATTTCAAGGGTGGTAGTAATTGTGAGAACCCTTGACCCCTAGTAAAGAAAATGATATTCCACAAAGTGGACTTCGGACAAAATAAGTACGAGTTTTGTCGCGATATGTGGGATATCCCAAGAGTATGAAGGGATGAAGTACTATTTGGATATAGAGGAGGTATGATGTTGGTAACATGGAGCAATGGTGACTCTCTGATGAGTCTGAGGAATCACTCTTAGTCTGGTACTAATATAAGGAAGAAAGACAGTACAATTGGATGGGTTTAAAGAAATGCTAGGAAGTTGGATGTTGTAATAATGGTCAGTTGCCCCAAGGATGAGTTCAAGGTTTACAAGTGATGAGATGGGCCATAACTCACATGCCCCAGGACCTGCCAAGAAGCAACCACATTCTTGGTGAAGGAAAAACCTTGGAAGAAGTTACGATTTTGTCGGCAGACGATCTTATAGGAGTAACGCAAAACTTGAGAGTTGTGAAGGATCGATAGATGTTTGTTTGGCTTACAGAATCAATGTATTTATCCGAACTTGGTTCATCGACAAGAGAAATTCTGCAATGCTGGTGAGGATGACCGAGTTTTAGAATACGAGATTCGCTAAACCATATACAAGGTAATGATTTGGGTGCGGGATGGATTGATCACCATACCGACTTACTCTTATTATTCGTCTTGCTATGTGGGGTGGTAAATCTGAGTGACATACCTATAGTAGAGAGACGACAATCAAAACCTTGTTTGAACCTTAGAATGGTATGGCAATTTTTCCCTTGTATAAGGCAATTGTTGCCAATCGTAGGACATACGGTGAGGTACAACCCAGACCCGTTTTCTGCAGGAGAAACCATAAATTGTTGACCACCATGAGATATCGATAGTTGTCTAGTATTGGCACCAGACCCGTCAACTAAGAAGACCCAGTCACACAAGAACCTTACCAAGTGAAATGGACGCAGGAATTGAGGAAAAAGGTTATGCCATTACCGGAAGAGCCAGAGACGGAATTTTACTAAGGATCTGAGAAGACCGACCCTGTCAACAATAAGGATGGGGTATATGAGTTTTGAAGGAACCGTATCAATGTTTCTAAGGGTGATAGCACCCCAGACCCCCTGTGACGATCCTTTTGAAATTATTTTCAATTGGGAGTTATTTGGGTTTTATTCAAAAAAAATTTCTCCAAAAATAAAATATATGGAAATTAGGGTAAAATGATTCCCTACATCAGAAAATTGGAGAGAAATAAATTTGAATTAATTTTGGTATTTTAAAAATGATTTTCATTGTATTTTATTAGAGCAGTAGCACTCTTTGCTTTATTTAAAATTTTGTGGATTTTAGTTGATGCTAGAAAAATGTTCATGCTGTAGGAAATAATTTTCTGAAAATTTTGATATATTATATGCCTATAGTATATTTCTATTTTGGTGGTTTATTCTATTTTTGTTTTCTGGAGATTGTTTATATAAAAAAAACTTCCCTCCGCCCAACCGGGCCGTCCCAGCTCCTGCCAGGCCAAGGCCCTGCCCAGCGCGCCCGCGCCCGTCCCCGAGCTCCCGCAGGACTCCCACTGCCGCACGGCATCGCCGCCGTAGCCGTGACCTCCGCGGACACCGCACCCCGCCGCCTTTGTCTCTGCCCCTCCTCCACGCCACCCTCGCCTCCTCCCTCCATAAATAGTCGCAGCCCTGCCGCCTCTCCTCTCCTCCTCTCACATCTCACCGCCGCATCTCGCCGTCAACCGCCGCCGCCGCTGCTCCGTATCGCGCCGTTGACCGCCATCTCCGACTCCGCCGCCCCGCGCCGCGCTCGTCGCCGTCTCTGCCCCTCGCCGCCGACCCCAGAGCCGCCTCCCCGCCCGAAGCCGCCGCCGCCGCCGTTCACCTTGACGCCGGAGCCGGCACTGCCATCCGCCACCGTCGACCCGAATCGCCACCTGAACCGGTACAAAACCGCCTGGTCCGGTTTATTTTTTAGGGTTTAGGTTTACTTCGGTTTTTCTTAAAAAAGGTTTATTATTTAGTTTAGTTTATTTTATGAGCGTTCATTAGTTAGGGTTTTGTAGCGAATGGTTTTTGTTATTTAGCGTTCGGTAGCGAACATTCATTCGGTATAGTTTTTCTTTTCTTTTTAATTTCGGTCAGGGACCCAATAGTAAATACTTTTCTTACAGTTTAGCCCCTGGTTTTCAAACACTCACAACTTTTACACCATTTATCCAAATCCAACGAAACCAACACCCACTTCTTCATTATGATCCCCTCTATCCATATAAACAACTTAAACATGTTTTTGAAAGTTTAAAATTTGAATTTCAAATAGTTTAGTATTTGAACTTCGTTTGATTGTAACTTGAGTTTTATATCTCCGTTTGAGTTGATTCTTTTTGCAAATCGAAGCTCTTGACCTAAAATTTCTGATAAGGCCAAATTCACATAACTTTGGTACTGTTAGAAATTGTTTTATGTTGCAAGAGTTATTTGCTTGGTTTTGATGTTTTCCGAATTTTCTTCTCCGTTCTTTCTGATCTATTGAGTGATTGCTTATGTGTGGTTACTATTGATTGCTTACGATAGATTGAACACAGTGTGATGAGTAGAACTATCAGGAGTATTGAGTGCGAAGCATCTTCATCAACAGTACAGGCAAGTTCACACTTTGATCATACCCCTTTTCATAACCAATTTTTTAAGCATTAGTTTCACCCTCAAACATTGCATGGTTAGGAATTGAAAACATGTGGGTATTGGGAAGTAGTTGATGAGGTAGAACCTATTATCCTTGATATCAAAACCCCGGGAGTTACTACGTTATGCTTATACTCCTATGCTATGCTCGTAGACGTGGTTTGGTTTGAGTGATTCATGACAGACGTGAGAGTTATTATTAATGGTTGACTTAAGGTGGCTACTTTAATACACATCTGGGTGGAATGGTAGGGGCACCCTAGAGTACCCAGTGGTTTGCCCGGGCACCTAGAGAACCCAGTGCTTTCCCAAGGGGATCACGGAGGACCCGTGTGATCACCCTATGGAATGCCACCCAGGCTCAAAGGGATCATAAGATTATTCATGCTAGAAACTTCCGTGTGCAGCCACAAGCCATTATGGGCTCTAGCATAGTTGAGTAAGTAGTGTGAGCTCTTGTAGGTGGTACTGTTGAAAGTGCAACTATCCCTAGGTGGTTTTGGTAATTCATAACAACATATAGCTCATTGAGCTAATGCTATTCCAAGACAAATATTTCAGGAAAGCTCAATGAATGGCATGGCATGGATGATGAAAGTGGATCCCTCAAAATATTAAGGACAAAGGATTGGCTCAAGCTCAAAAGCTCAAGACTCTACATTTTACATTTTAGTGATCTACGATCACATTGAGTCTATAGGAAAAGCCAATACTATCAAGGAGGGATGAGGTGTTGCTTAATGAGCCTCTTGCTTCAAGTGCTTAGTGATATGCTCCAAAAACCCTCAACTACTTTCTCACATCCACATATGACCTAAACCCAAAGTCAAAATCGGTCCCACCGATTCTTTCTATCCGGCGCCACCGAGTTCAAATGTCATAGCCACTGCCACAAACCCTAGGCAAATCGGTCTTACCGATAGGGATCTCGGTCTCACCGAGATGGGATTGTAATCTCTCTATTTCCCTTCATAATGTTTCGATCTAACCGAAGTGAGCGATCGGTCCCACCAAGATTGCTATGTAAACTCTCTGTTTCCCTTTCGTAACATTTCGGTCTCACCGAAAAGAGCGAATCGGTCCCACCGAGTTTACCTGACCAACTCTCTGGTTAGCTAATTACCAAAATCAGTGTCACCGAGTTTGTGTAATCGGTCTCACCGAGATTACGTTATGCCCTAACCCTAACCATATCGGTCTCACCGAGTTGCATGTCGGTCCAACTGAAAACCCTAACGGTCACTGGGTTTACTAAATCGGTCCGACCGAGTTTGTTGATTCGGTCCCACCGAGATTGATAAATTGTGTGTAACGTTTAGATTTTGTGTGGAGGCTATATATACCCCTCCACCTCCTCTTCATTCGTGGAGAGAGCCATCAGAACAAACCTACACTTCCAACTTACCAGTTCTGAGAGAGAACTACCTACTCATGTGTTGAGGCCAAGATACTCCATTCCTACCATATGAATCTTGATCTCTAGCCTTCCCCGAGTTGCTTTCCACTCAAATCTTCTTTCCACCAGATCCAAATCCTATGAGAGAGAGTTGAGTGTTGGGGAGACTATCATTTGAAGCACAAGAGCAAGGATTTCATCATCAACGCACCATTTGTTACTTCTTGGAGAGTGCTGTCTCCTAGATTGGCTAGGTGTCACTTGGGAGCCTCCGACAAGATTGTGGAGTTGAACCAAGGAGTTTGTAAGGGCAAGGAGATCGCCTACTTCGTGAAGATCTACCGCTAGTGAGGCATGTCCTTCGTGGGCGACGGCCATGGTGGGATAGACAAGATTGCTTCTTCGTGGACCCTTCATGGGTGGAGCCCTCCGTGGACTCGCGCAACCGTTACCCTTCGTGGGTTGAAGTCTCCATCAATGTGGATGTATGATAGCACCACCTATCGGAACCACGACAAAAACATCCGTGTCTCCAATTGCGTTTGAATCCTCCAAACCCTTCCCTTTACATTCTTGCAAGTTGCATGCTTTAATTTCCGCTGCTCATATACTCTTTGCATGCTTGCTTGAATCGTGTGAAGATTGCTTGACTTGTCCAAAGATAGCTAAAATCTACCAAAGTCTAAAACTGGGAAAAAGTTAAGTTTTTAATTGGTCAAGTAGTCTAATCACCCCCCTCTAGACATACTTCAAGGTCCTACAAGTGGTATCAGAGCTCTGGTCTCCATTTGCTTTGATTTCCATAGCTTTTGGTGGTCATAGCCTTGGTTTCACAACCTAGGAGAGTATGGCGTCTAGCGAGGGAAATTATCACCGTAGAGGTCCTTACTTTGATGGCACTAATTTTGCTAGTTGGAAGCATAAGATGAAAATGTATATTCTCGGACATAACCCCGCCGTTTGGGCTATTGTGTGTATTGGCTTGCAAGCTGAATTCTTTGATGGGAGAGAGTCGAACCGTGAAGCTAGTGCGGATGAATTGAAGATGCTGCAATACAACGCTCAAGCTTGTGATATCCTCTTCAATGGCTTGTGCCCTGAAGAATTCAACAAAATCAGCCGTCTTGAGAATGCAAAGGAAATTTGGGATACTTTGATATGCATGAAGGTACCGACTCCGTCAAGGAATCCAAGTTGGATGTGCTCCAAAGTCAGCTTGACGAGTTCAAAATGAAGGATGGTGAAGGTGTCGTTGAAATGTACTCTAGGCTTGCTCTTATCACAAATGAGATTGCCGGCTTAGGAAGCAAAGAGATGACCAACAGATTCATCATCAAGAAGATCCTAAGAGCATTGGATGGAAAGTATGATACCGTGTGCACATTGATCCAAATGATGCCAAATTACAAAGATCTCAAGCCAACGGAAGTCATTGGAAGAATTGTTCCTCATTAGATGTCACTCAAGGATAAGGAGGAACTTCACAACAAGTCAAGTGGTGCTTACAAAGCCTCATGTGAAGCCCCCACATCATCAAGTGAGAAACAAACCTTCAATGAAGAATTGAACTTAATGGTGAAGAACTTCAACAAATTCTGCAAGAGTAGAAGCAAAGAAAGAAGCTCTAAGTCAAGGTCCTACAATGACAAAAGATCTTCTAGTCGAGAGTGCAATTGCTACAATTGTGGGAGACCCGGACACTATTACAATGAGTGTACGGCACCCTACAAAAGAAGAGAAGATTCTCCAAAAAGAAGAAGTAGAAGAGAAGAATCACCACCAAGAGAGATAATGAGTAGAGATGATCGTTATGAACGAAGACCCTCACGGAGAAGCAAGAATTCGGAAAGGAAGGACAAGTCATCAAAGAGCTACACAAAACAAAGACATCAAGCTCATGTTGGTGAATGGGTATCCGGCTCCGACTCCAACAATCACTCCGAGAGAATCTATCACTCCGACTCCGAATATACTCAAGATGAAGGTGTTGCCGGTCTAGCACTTGTGTCAACCAACTCCTACGACATATTTGATTCACCAAATGAAGGAATTGGAAGATGCTTCATGGCCAAAGGTCCTAAGGTAACACACCCCGAGTATGTTGATTTTAATAGTGATGAAGATGACTTGTTAGGTGATGATGATTTACTTATTGACAACTCTAGTGATGAATACTATGATGAAACGTCAATTAATCATGCTAATCAAGATAAAACGAATGACAATGATAAGGAGAAGATTGAGCTTCTAACTAAAGAATTAAACACTCTTAAGTTAGCTCATGAAACTATCTTCGAAGATCATCGAGAACTTTTAAGGGCTCATGAGAAGTTACACTTTGAAAAGCTCAATCTTGAGCAAGAGCATGAGTTCTTAAAAGCAATCAATGATGATCTCCGTAAGAAAAGTTCTTCTTACATTGCCAAGCGTTTACTCTTATCTACTTGCATGCCTCAAGTCAAGTCTAGTAACAAGAACAAGAAAGATTCTTCCTCTAGTAGTAACAATAATAATGCTAAATCCAATGTTGTTGCTTCTAGTAGTTCTCTTGATTCCACTAATGATTCTCTTAGCCAAGTTACACTTGAGCAAGAAAACAGCTTATTGAAGGGAATTATAGAGAAATGTGTATACAAGAGCCTTGCCGGGAGTAAGCAATTCGAGGAAATTGTACGCAAGCAAGGAAGGCATCGGAAGAATCAAGGTGTTGGTTTTGAACGAAAGTTCAATGCCAATGGAGTTGAGTGGGAAGAAGATCAATACCCCAAGACAAAGTTTGTTCCTCAATAAGAGAAGTATGATCCTACTTCCTTCAAGGGAACACAAACACAAGATGATCTTCCACCACAAGACCACAAGAACAAAGGCAAGGACAAGCTTCAAGAGGAGATTGATGCATTTGAAGAAGCACCTAAGGCCTTGGTCAAGTGGGTTCCCAAGACTACGTCAAGTTCTACTTCATCAAGTACAACTACAACTCCAAGGATTCCCATCAAGATGATGTGGATCCCGAAGAAGAAGAACTAGAGAGTTCTTGAGGGTGACTCCGCCAACATTCTTCACTCATATCATTATGGCAAGGACAAGTGCAATCAACTTCCATATCTTACACTAGTTCAAGGAGTCACAAACCCTCATGTTGGTAAGGCAAGGGACAAGGTAACCTAATGTTTTCATGGACATCATCTTGTGTGTGCATCACTCTATGTCTATGGATATTCTTGTTTGTTCCTTGTGGGACTAACCCGTGTAGGTATTGAAAGTGCAACTCACTCCAAAGGATTGCTCCAAATGATCTACATCAACGTTGAGCATCCACATCTTCAACACCTAAATGAAGTCATCATCGACAAAACCCAAGGTTAGTTCATCCCTCTAAGGGGGGATCTCACATCTAGGGGGAGCTTAACTCTAAGAATTGAGTCAAAGCAACTCTAATGATGTGAACACATCAATGCACTATGTAAAAGTGGTAACCCCACTTGAGCTTAAACGATGAGTATGACCTATGATCAAATGTTCTCATTTGGTTCCTAAGTCAATATACTCATATATAGATGACCTAGTCATCGCGAATTGTTTGATAGATGCTAGAATTGGTTGTGCATGCTTTGCCACATATTTCATTTGCCATTTTATTGTGTGAGCATGTTGGTTGCATATTTTACTCATTCAAGGACATCCACTTGTTGTTTTGATTGACTGGTTTCTTTTTCTTTTGCCAAGTGGATGGACAAGAATGCCTAAGAACCTTCTCTAGCTATCTATGCTTTTCTCGTCTCAAACTCTATTCATGCTACATCACAAAATTTGATCAAGTCAGATTCGAACCACTCTGTGTGAGGAGCACTAGGAGTCCCCGATTCGTCATAGACTTAAACTTCCAAAACTTCTTTGTGCTTTTCGGTCTGACAATTCCTCCATTTCGGTCATACCGAGATCACTAAGTCGATCTAGGTTTTCAATCTCGGTGCAACCGATTTGAACTTTTCAGTCACACCGAGTTGCTGTAACTGTCAACAGTTATGCATCTCGGTGCCACCGAGTCGTTCCACTCGGTCACACCGACAGTGTCGGGCTATATATTCACACTGGCAAAAATTTGGAAAACTTTCTCCAAACCTCTTCGCCCGCGCATAGCTCGCTCTGCCTTCTAGGTCTCCGGATCGTCGACTTCGTCACCAGCCGCCTCCTGTCGCTGGTCTCCGCTGCCGTCAACGGATTTCATCTCCGCCGTTGCCGCCGTAGCGAGTTCATCGCCAAACTAGGGTATGAACTCGATCACAGTGCAATCCTTGTCTGATTCTCAGCACATTGTGTTCATTATGATTCTTGCCATGATCGAAACACCTCTATCCAGTCAAAACAATCCTTAGAATAGATGCGATTTGAAAATTTAGGGTTAGGTTTCCGCCGAAACCATCTCGGACCCACCGAGTTGAAAAACTCGGTCCCACCGATTCGGCTAACACCATTGAACTAGTAACTCTAGGTCTGACAAAAAATTGCTAATCGGTGTGACCGATTTTAGAACTTTGTGAAACCCTAGCAGTCTCGGTGCCACCGAACCGTGACTCGGTCTGACCGAGTTCACTAGTTTAGGTTCCAAAATTGCTTCGGTATCACCGAGTTTGAAAATCGGTTGATCCGAAATGCTTTTTGTGGAAAACTAAAACTAAGTTTTTGAATCAGTCTTTTGCAAAAATCTCTGCATTTTGTGATGCTCATCCACTCTATCTCATCTATAACTATTCACAGGGTCAGCAGTCAGTGTTCGCAGCATGTCAGACCAAAGTGATAGTCAGAACAGGGAAGAAGAGCAGATTCACCAGAACAAGGGAGAAAAGAACCTGAGAATCTGAGGATGAGGACTATGTGGCAGCTGAAGATGAGGCCACTTCCAAGAAGAAGGTGGTCAAGAAAGAATATGGTTCAGCTGCAGCCTCTAAGCCAGTAGTGCAGAAGAAGGCACCTGCAAGAAGGATTCCCACTTCCAAACCCAGGAAGGTTGCCACTAGAGAACCATGAAGTTTACTATTGAGTCAAAAGATGAGGCTGCTGGTCAAGACAAGAAGAAGAAGAGAGTGAGAACCACTACAGCCAAAGTTCTTGCCAATCCCTCTATGAGGAGAGACTCTGAAGAAGAGGAAGAATAGGTTGCTGCACCAGCATCCAAGGCACAAAAGCTGATGGGTGATGCTATAAAGTAAGGGGCTGCATCATCAAAGCCCAAAGAAGCACCCAAAGCTGCCTCCAAGCCCAAGAATGAACCTAAGAGGAATACCAGAAGTATACCGGCTGCTGAGAAGAACAAGGCCCCAGTGCCTGAAGTTGCTGCTGAGGAAGAAGATGAAGAGCATGTGTTGATAAAACTGAAGCCAAAGATTCCAGACCACAATGATGCTCATCCTGTGGCTGAGAACATGAAGCTGAGAAAGGATGAAGGACTCAGACAGTGGAGGTTGTCTGATCCCTATGCTATCAGGAGAAGGACTGCTGTTGATTATAGGTTCCACACAAAGGAACATCAGGATTTCTATGAGACAGTGTTGTTGGACAAGAAGCCTATAGTTTGTGACATGAGGTGGGTCGACTAGGCCTACATGAAGGAGAATGAAGAACACTATCCTGGAGTGTATGACAGCTTCAGTGCTTGTGGAGTTGCAGACTTTGTTGGGCAGAAGCTCACAAAGTGGAATGATGAGCTCATTATGCAATTCTACTCCACAACACATTTCTACCCAGATGGCACGATAGTGTGGATGTCTGAAGGTACAAGGTACCAATCAACTATTGAGGAATGGGAAAATCTAATCAATTCACCCAAGGAGCAAGAAGATGACTTGGATGTCTATGCCAAGAAGAAGATGGATCACAATTCCATGGCTCATATGTACAAGGAGATCCCAGATGCTGCAGTTGAGACACATAAATTTGGATCTGTACATTATCTTCTGTGAGGACTCCCAATGATCAACTGGATCATTAGGCATACTCTATTGCCCAAGTCAGGTGACCACAACATGATAAGAGGCCATGCTATAAACTTGCTACACTTGTTTGATGTGCCATAGAAATTCAAGGTCATGAGCCTCATTGTTGAGACTATCAAGAGGACAGCAGCAGACCAGAAGAGAAGTTGTGGGTATGCCCCATAGATTCAGGAGATGATTAACTCCAAGATGGGCACATGCACATACTTGCTGGACAAGGAACATTTTGCTATCTATCTAGAATTTGAGGACAACCAAGTGGTTATGGATGAAGATGAACCATCTTCTGTGCATGCTCAAGCCAAGAAGGAGAAGGCAAGGACAGAGAAGGCTACAAAGATGCCAACAATGGAAGAGGCATCTTAGTACTTTCTGAAAAGCAAACATGATCAACTAGGCTACTTGATTGCATCCACTCTGAGGATTGAGAAGGGGCTGGCCACCTTGACTCAAAACCAGGAGAGCCTGGAGAAGATCATGGAGCAGAAGTTCTACAATTTAGATGTGAAGGTGACTGAGATCCAGTCTGTTGTTGAGTAGCTTCAGGATGACATGGAGGAGAGGAAGGGCAAGACAACCACAGATGCATTTGCCAGAGTGCCTAGAGCTTAGAGATCAGCTGCAGTGCCAGTAACAGACACCAGAGCCACTTCATCTGCAGCAGCTACAACTCCTACAGCTCCAGTGCAACCAGCTTCAGCACCCACACCTCCAGCTCCATCTACATCAACTGATGCTTTTGTCCTTGGCGTTCTCTCTACACCACCACCTGAAGATCAGGCCTGAGAGTCGATCTAGTACTATGCATTTTCTATGAACTTTTTGGTAACTTGTTGCCAAAGGGGGAGAAAAATGTATAGATCATAGGCTTCAAGAGAGAGTGTTGCTTTTTGTTCTCTCTTGCTTTGGTGGTTAAACTTTGTTTGCTTTTGATTGCTTGAGATACTATGCTATTATCTGTGAGACATTGATGATCATGTGTTTGATCATAAGCTACACTTATGCTTGTTAAATGATATTATCTTACTTATCCTTATATGATCATTCACTTTGCTTGGTGATGAGTGCATGTATTCAATCTTTATTATTTTGAGCGCTCCACCAAGATGTATGTGACATGGAAGAGTAACCCATGAGCCTAATTCCTTGTGCATTTGCAGTCCAAAGCAAATCTTAAACTATGCACAAATTTAGGGGGAGCTCTTGCTTATCACATACTTCTCAAAGCGATGATGTTTTTGAATCTTATTATCATTTGTCGAAGCATTGATCTATATGATGTCATCAATTATGAAACAGGGGGAGATTGAAAGTGCAACTATCCCTAGGTGGTTTTGGTAATTCATAACAACTTATAGCTCATTGAGCTAATGCTATTCCAAGACAAATATTTCAGGAAAGCTCAATGAATGGCATGGCATGGATGATGAAAGTGGATCCCTCAAAATATTAAGGACAAAGGATTGGCTCAAGCTCAAAAGCTCAAGACTCTACATTTTACATTTTAGTGATCCAAGATCACATTGAGTCTATAGGAAAAGCCAATACTATCAAGGAGGGATGAGGTGTTGCTTAATGAGCCTCTTGCTTCAAGTGCTTAGTGATATGCTCCAAAAACCCTCAACTACTTTCTCACATCCACATATGACCTAAACCCAAAGTCAAAATCGGTCCCACCGATTCTTTCTATCCGGCGCCACCGAGTTCAAATGTCATAGCCACTGCCACAAACCCTAGGCAAATCGGTCTTACTGATAGGGATCTCGGTCTCACCGAGATGGAATTGTAATCTCTCTATTTCCCTTCATAATGTTTCGATCTAACCGAAGTGAGCGGTCAGTCCCACCAAGATTGCAATGTAAACTCTCTGTTTCCCTTTCGTAACATTTCGATCTCACTGAAAAGAGCGAATCGGTCCCACCGAGTTTACCTGACCAACTCTCTGGTTAGCTAATTACCAAAATCAGTGTCACCGAGTTTGTGTAATCGGTCTCATCGAGATTACATTATGCCCTAACCCTAACCATATTGGTCTCACCGAGTTGTATGTCGGTCCCACTGAAAACCCTAACGGTCACTAGGTTTACTAAATCGTTCCGACCGAGTTTGTTGATTCGGTCCCACCGAGATTGATAAATTGTGTGTAACGTTTAGATTTTGTGTGGAGGCTATATATACCCCTCCACCTCCTCTTCATTCGTGGAGAGAGCCATCAGAACAAACCTACACTTCCAACTTACTAGTTCTGAGAGAGAACTACCTACTCATGTGTTGAGGCCAAGATACTCCATTCCTACCATATGAATCTTGATCTCTAGCCTTCCCCAAGTTGCTTTCCACTCAAATCTTCTTTCCACCAGATCCAAATCCTATGAGAGAGAGTTGAGTGTTGGGGAGACTATCATTTGAAGCACAAGAGCAAGGATTTCATCATCAACGCACCATTTGTTACTTCTTGGAGAGTGCTGTCTCCTAGATTGGCTAGGTGTCACTTGGGAGCCTCCGACAAGATTGTGGAGTTGAACCAAGGAGTTTGTAAGGCAAGGAGATCGCCTACTTCATGAAGATCTACCGCTAGTGAGGCAAGTCCTTCGTGGGCGATGGCCATGGTGGGATAGACAAGATTGCTTCTTCGTGGACCCTTCGTGGGTGGAGCCCTCCGTGGACTCGCGCAACCGTTACCCTTCGTGGGTTGAAGTCTCCATCAATGTGGATGTACGATAGCACCACCTATCGGAACCACGACAAAAAAATCCGTGTCTCCAATTGCGTTTGAATCCTCCAAACCCTTCCCTTTACATTCTTGCAAGTTGCATACTTTAATTTCCGCTGCTCATATACTCTTTGCATGCTTGCTTGAATCGTGTGAAGATTGCTTGACTTGTCCAAAGATAGCTAAAATCTACCAAAGTCTAAAATTGGGAAAAGTTTAAGTTTTTAATTGGTCAAGTAGTCTAATCACCCCCCCTCTAGACATACTTCAAGGTCCTACAACTGTCTACCCAGAGTAAAGAGTTAATGTTTCTAAAAGACTATGCCCCGGTCATCCGTTTCTCAAACACATTGTAGTGCGAGAAATCCAACGGAGGCGATCGAGTCTTGTGGGAAAAGTGCGCAATCCTCTGCAGAGTGTACAAACTGATCATGATTAGCCGTGTCCCCGGTTATGGACATCTTGAGTATCTAGTTCTTGGATTATCATGTTGATCTCATCACGTTACTTAAATAATTTGTTGGGTTGATGATTATTAATTTGAGATTAAGTTGGAGGAACCTTCTCAATATTGTCAACAAACTTTGTAGTTAAATAAATATATTCCTTTGTTGTAGGAAAAAAATGGCTTTTTGCAAAACTGTAACCATAGAGCTTTCCACCAGCCAAATATGCATGTAGTGATAGCTATTGTTCATCATTTATCCTATGGTGTGACTTTGCCAGTACATTCAATGTACTGACCTACATGGCTGCAACGTCTCATGTTGCAGGAATCTTACGACGAGTAAGTGATACGTTAGGGTTACGATTTCTACACTCAACTTTGCCGTTGGTGTTGATGGGAATCCACAACCTTGTTGTTCTTCCGCTTTATGGATTGAGGTAACAGTATTTACATTACTTTATACATGTGATTTACCTCTATTATAAATCCTCGACTACTGTGTGTGTCAGCATACCGATCCAAGCATGACACTTAAGCACAGAGACTTGACCGTTTGAGGTCGGGTCGCTACAGCTAGCCTCTTCGGTACCGTGCATTGCCCTTTCTCACCTTGAGAGTTGATGCAAACTTCGTCGGTGCATCCAAACCCCGTGATATGATACGCTCTATCACACATAAACCTCCTTATATCTTCCTCAAAATAGCCACCATACCTACCTATTATGGCATTTCCATAGCCATTCCGAGATATATTGCCATGCAACTTTCCACTGTTCCGTTTATCATCATGACACACATTACTTTTGTCATATTGCCATTTCATGATCATGTAGTTGACATCGTATTTGTGGCAAAGCCACCATGCATATTTTTTCATACACGTCACTCTTGATTCCTTGCACCATCCCGGTACACTGCCGGAGGCATTCATATAGAGTCATATCTTGTTCTAGTTTCGAGTTGTAATTCATGTGTTGTAATCAATAAAAGTGTGATGATCATCATTATTAGAGCATTGTCCCCAAGAAGAAAAAAAAGAAAAAAAAAGAAAGGCCAAAAGAAAAAAGAAAGCACTATTGAAATCAGCTACTTTGCCATCTGCCAGCTCTTTGCCGTCAGCTAGCAGACGGCAAAGAAGCTCTTTGCCATCAGCTACCCGAAAGCAGACGACAAAGAACTGGCTGATGGCAAAGAAAGCCTTTGCCATCAGCCTGTTCTTTGCCGTCCGCTAGCTGACGGCAAAGAATCTTTGCCGTCCCCTAGCAGACGGCAAAGAGGAAGGGGGGCACTGAGGAGCTGGTTAAAAAATACTTAACGTCCCCCCGCTTTGCCGTCCGCCGCAGACGGCAAATATGAACAAAAGCGGACGGTAAAGGAGGGCGGACGACAAAGGCTACTCTAACTAACCTAACTAACGGCCGAGCCCCTTCCCCCGCCCGTTACTCATCTCTCTCCCTCGACCTCCTCCGCCCCCGCCCCCGCC